>NC_056728.1:157797372-158057860 GCF_019279795.1 Protopterus annectens | reverse complement strand
GTTGTAAAGCCAATTGTAATTAACAGTTTCAATGTCCAGTGGACATGTGTGTGACATGGACAGCTATGTATGGGGCGTAATTTGTGGGTACAGAGTGCCCCTTTTTTTTTTTTTTTTTTTCAGGTGAGAGTGGTATGTCAGGTAAGGAAGTCGGTATAGCTGGGGAGGTAGGCTGGGTAGGTTAACAGACAAGACAGACAAGACGCATACAGGGGCGGTGTATGACACAAGTGGGGGGTTTACACAATTGACGGGGATGGAGGTTGGGATATCCAAGGCGCATGAGCCCACAGATGGCAACAGTGGAACTGATATCCCCACCCATAGGCAGTTGCCACTGTTGCTTCACAGCCCAGGACGGGGCTGTGCTGGGGGCTGTGCAGACGGGACAATGGCCGTGGCCGTAAGCTGTGCCACCCGAGCCTCGAGCTGGCGTAGGGGCCCAAGAACAGAGTCTTGGATCTCCCTTCACACCACAGACCGGACACCTTGGAGGGTGAGTGGACATACTCCTCCAGCCAAGCTTGCAGAGGGGGGACGGGCCCCATCCCCTGCAGCGCTTCCACCCGAAGGTGGCACAGGGCCACTGGAGGAGGGTCCAGCCTGGGCACTAGTGCCAGGTGCAGTCGCCAGCTGAGGTGGGAGAGGTGGGTCCGCTGGGACCTGCCTATCCAAGCGTTCTATGTTTGTGGGTATGTTATGTTAGTTTGGGTTAGTGGCATATTATTCCATTCCAATTAGTTGTAACAGCATGCATTGGTATTCCCATTAAACAAACACCCAGATATTAACACCATTGAACAACGGGCATATCAATATCACATGCATTATTTGAACGGAAATACACAATCAAACAACATGCAGGGTTGATTAATGGCAACAGGCCATCAGGTTTGCAGGTATGAACAGGGCACATGCGCAAACAGACATGCATATATTTGTGAACAGGACAAATGTCCATGGTTAATGAAATGTTCACATACCAATATGTAGTGAGTGTTTTAATTTGCAATTATAGGGTGGGGTGGAGAAAGAAAATGATGACACATTCATAAGTTACACATTGATATACATTTGTAATAGGTACACAATTAACTTGAGGCTGATGTTTCAAAATTATTTTTATTTGACTGTCATGCTAGACCTGTTACAGTTACATCACTATCCTAGTTATTTTGAATTTGATCAGATACATCATCCTGCTACACTTTGATGACAGGACAGGGGACAACTATGGCTGTTTAGTTTGTCAGACAATCATTCATTCTATCTGCAAATTGTTTACTGTCATCACCATATACAGATTTTGGCTTAAACATTCAAGATTCAGACACACTGAAATCAGTTTGGGATGTTAATTTGTAATTCCCACATGCATTTAGTTCTGTGGAGACACACTCAGGCTTATATATTCGGGGTTATTACTACTTTATTTATTGATACATGACCCTTTCTGTCACTCTCACACATCCTGCAATTTCACAGTTCAGGTTGGTACTTCTAGGCTTTGTTCACATATTAGACCTGTGGTGATTCAAACACTTTCCAGCAGCCTCACTTCTGTCATGATTCAGCATTTCAACAGGGATATATCTCACATGTGATTATCTCAGATTCTGAAGCTGTACTCTTGAGACTACTGCAGGTTATACTATATTTAATTAATGGTGGGACATCTGTATTACAGCACTATTTATTTCTATCAATTATATTTCCAGTTACACTTGCATACTGCTGAACTTGTTGCAGCCATACCTGCAGACTTTCACTTCTTGCTTGCACATTATATTTCTTTTGATCAATACAGTGCAGTGTTCTGATACGTGCTACACTATAATATTTATTTACAAGTACTATGTGGGGTTACTAACCTGCATGGTGGCGCAGCCGCACCAGCCTGCGGTCATGCGCCCTTCAGTTCACAGAGCGGACACCTGCAGCTGTAATACAAAACAAGTAATATTGGAATACACATCTCCATAGTATCAGCTAGTTTAATTCCTTACATACATAAGTAAAATGTAACTTACTCAGTAGTGGGGCATTGGGCATATCCCGGGCCTCCTGGATCCATTGGGTCAACTGGTCTTGCTTACGCCGCTTCAGGTCCGCATGGTGGTGACGGACCTGCTCACCAGTGTGTGGAATGCCAGTAGCACTGGTCAGATCATGAGCCAACTGGTCCCATGCCTCCGCCCTGTATGCTCCCCATGAGACCTGGCCCTGTATGAGTTGGGCCTCATGATGGTGAACTAGGAGCCAGACCATGTATCTGGACTCCTCAACGCCCCACCGCTGTGCTCAAAAGCAACGTCCCTCCCCTACTCCACTCATTCTGCCTGCAGGTCTGTTCTACAATCGGTTCTGCTGTGTATTCCAGCCTATGGGGCTTATATATGCCGATTTTCCCGCACATTTCTATGATTGGCCGTTTTGGAATTGTATCTACTTCACAGAAACTGCTTTATCATGCTCCATTCTGGATTATATCCTATATGTATGCTATTTCTGCATTTCTAAGTACTGCTGTCATGGCTTAGTGGTTTAGTACCTTGACTCTAGTGCATGGTATCCTGGGTTTGAATCTGACCACTGATTTTTAATTTTCAAGACTGTCTAGAAATGAATTGAGGACCTGTCAATCAAACATGCCAAAAGCACTTTTAAGCACTTAGAACCAGGTCTGCACTCGTTTGCGCGGACCTAACGCATGCGCACTGGCAGTTAGCTTGTGGGAGCGGCACACAAATGGTGTGCGCTGGGATAAACCTTAATTGGCTAGTGACACACATGTTAAGCTGAGCACAGCTAGTTGCACACAGTTTGAGCCTGTTAAACCAGTGCTTAGCTACGGGCAAGCAATTTGCAACTTTTTAAACACTACTCGGCTACAAGCACTCTGTCTCACTGCAGCTTAGCTATCAGTACATTTCTAAATATTTTTATTATTGTGTTACTTCAAAATATATGCTCCATTTCATTCCATTTTACAAAAGGGTATACTTTTACATTTGTACAATACTGTCAGGGGCCTTTTTAGTGCTTATTTACAAAAAAAAAAAATGTTGTTGTGTGGGCTTGAACCCTGCCTACCTACTCTTAAGCCAGCAACTCTACCACTAAGCTATTTCTTCTTAGCTTACTTTGCATATTTACTTCTCATATCCTTTTCCACTGATTGCTAACTGCAGTTGCGCTAATAGCACACCTGCGCACATGAGCGCACACAGTAGCACACATTTACGGGGTTTAAAAAAAATAAAACAGTTTTTATTTTCATTTTATAGCCTCTGTTCACTTTGTACACTGATGGTCTGTGGGGGAATGTGTTGTGTAGTGTGTTTATTTACATTTCCATGGCCTCTCTCGTGGCTGTTTACTTTCAGCCATTCTACACTTCCGGGGGCGTGTCCGCATGCAGGTCTTAGCCTACAGACACGCCCCCTACTCTCTTACACAGACTGTGTAAGAGTTACAGTGTGATTCAGCATGCCTCATGCACCTCATGCATATGCATGACATGCTGACATCACACCGTTTAACTGCAGCCTCCGTGTAAGAGTTATAACTCTTACACAGAGGCTTCCTGAATCTGGCTATTTTAAACACCTTTATTAAATAATCACTTATGATATAGCCACACAAGCATTAATAGAAAAGAAAACAAACTCTGTTAACATTTTTTCACTTTTATGCATTATACATTCCATATGTTTTCTTTCTTTTTAACAATTACCATTCACACCAACATTATATAAATTTCTCAAGATCCAGACTATGCAATATAGAAAGATACCAACACTAGTAGAAACACATAATGTAAAATGGTTAGAAATACAGCCAAATACAATAAGGAAACATTTGTATCTTTCCTTAAGCATATCAACTAGGGACAATTAAAAACATGCCCAAGAACTAATTAAGGTTCCTAGCATGAGACATACGCTTTTGGAGTAAAGCATCCCCACCCCCAATCTTTGTTACGATGTTGGTCCTGATACAGCAGTTTAAAGAATTATCCCTGGTGTCTAGTGTACCCCCCACCCACTGTTCCACCCTATGATGTCCTTACCATTATGGCAGTACCTCTCTGGTGTCCAGTGGTTCCCCTACCTCTGATCCCCCTAGTAATGTCGGTGCCATCACAGCACTTAAAGTATTCCCTGGTGTCTGGTGGTTCTCCCTACCTCCCAATAATAATAACACTTGTGCCATCACGGCACTTAAGGTATTCCCTGGTATCCAGTGGTTCCCTCCATGCTCCAAATAGTAATAACATTGGTGCCATCACAGCATTTAAAGTATTCCCTGGTGTTCAGTCATTCCCCCTGTTCACTATCCTTGTAGTAAAGTTGGTTCTATTATGGCACTTAAAGTATTCCCTGGTGTCTATTGTATCTCCCCATTCCTCTGTTCCTGTAGTAACATTGGTGCTGCTGTGGCACTTCAAATTTAAATTCCTAATGTTTAAACTCCTTCCCTAGTCCCCATAGTAATGCTGATGCCTTTATGGCACTTAAAAGTTAAATCTCTGGTGTGTAGTGTATCCCCTAACCCAGACTCCCATTTTCATTTTGCTGTCAGTGCTAATCTGGTACATTTAATAAGCCCTTATGTCTAGTGATCCCCTACCACCAACTTCATATTCGGTTGTTGTATTGTTAATGTTGGAGATGGTCATGTTGATCGACATGGCTGAGTGCTTTCTTGATTTGCTCAGCCATGTAGATATCTTCCTGGAGGCAGTTCTGAGGAGAGAGCACATGGCTAATTAGCGTATGCCTCTCACTCAGAATGCATCATTAGCATTCAGCATAGCTGCAGGGCCAGCCCTTCATGGTGCTGCAATGTCTTTGTGTTGGAAGACCATGCTGCAACATGAAAGGGTGCTTGCTTTATCAGAGAAAGGTACTAAGACATGTACACCGCCATGTACACATTGTGGTACCTTCATGCATTTGGCCCACTATGTTTAGATGATGCCATAAGTCACTTCGACAAAATCATCCACATAGTTTTAAGCCCTCAGGCACCTTAGTATAATAAAAGTCAAATCAAAATTTGCACAAATGATTACAACTGAAAAAAAAACAGCAGATGAAGCAGGACAACTGGCATTTACCCCCAAAAAAAAAAGCAATAGCTGCACTTGTAGAATACTGTCCTAAAGGCTATACATAATCAGTAAACTGGTCTACTAGAAAACCACAGTAAAAATTCAAGTCAGTTCTGGTCAATAATCAATAAACTTACACAACCTGGGAAAAATTAACCTTTTACAGATAAATGTAACGTAATGCCCCTTTTGGCATGTATCTGTCCAGTCACATGTACCAACTAGAATTCCCATAGAAATACCTTACTAAAAGAACACAAGGCCTAAACAATATGTCCTACATAGACTGACTCAAAGCCCTGTCATTATACTCGGTATCCTACAGAGTGCAAAGAGGTGACCTGTGTCTGGCATACAAGGTATCCTATGACCCAATACTGATGGATTTACTGCACATCAACAAGTCAACTGACATCAGAAATACTCAGTGTAGGGATCTAAACCTCTTTTACAACATCAACAGAATTGTTTTATTGGGACACGTATATCTCGAACAGGATACTGCTGCTGTGGTATAGACTCCTTATCCACATAAAACAAAGTTTATTCCAGTCCATATTCAACATCAACTTAGATCTACAGGTGACAAACAGAAAATTCACACCAGCACTGCCGTTTGTACTACTAATGGGCAGAGGCAGCTCTTAAATGCTTTGTACTATGCATAGGTCCTCTCAAATTATCTATAGTGTGATCCCAGTTATTCTCATTAGGGGTAATATATAACTATCAACCATGGGATGGGTAAGGCAAATCTCTAACCAAATGGGAATAGGTTATTTCAAGCACAAAATGTGAAATTGGCTAGGCTTCAAATGGCCCACAAGGGCAGTTAGCCTTGTATTTACCTATGAAATGGACTATAATATAGGAGCATGTATGCAGTATGAATTAAATATATATATTTATATATGCAAAGTCCCTTAACAAAGCAATATATCAGTAAGTGACACAGATGACATCAGCATGTGACTTAGATGACATCACTACTACTATTCACTTACATCATCTCCTACCACCATAGTAAAATACTTAAACTCACCTCTTTTGTAACTGATAATCTACCAGAAAATGTCTCGAAGTAGCTATAGAAGACAATGCATTTCCATTATCTACAGTAATAAATTTTTGCATTCGAGAAGATACAGCCACCAAACTCTGAAACACCCTTGAAACAATTGTGATGCCCCTGTACTGGCCCAGTAAAAAGGGAGCCTCAATCCTCACCACTGGCAACAGTGGGGTATGTACACACTGGGAGGATGACAAGTATATACACAGTAAATTGCAATTTCCCTTAAGAGCACACAGAGATCACAGTCAATCTGTGGCTGGTTTATCCCTCTTTCTCCAGATCCTCAATAAGACTTCCTATTGGCTATAGAGTTGAGATCTCAGCTGAGTGGCCAAGCTAAGACCTCCAGCACCCTCTCTATCTAACCAGTGCTTCATGTCCCTGCCCAAGTAGCTAACACACACACACACACACACACACACACACACACACACACACACACACACACACACACACACACACACACACTTTGAGATTTGATTTCTACACACACACACACACACACACACACACACACACACACACACCTGGGAAAGGTTGGCACAGGTTTACTAGCTATGCCCCCTTCTGCCCAGACCATAACGTAGTTATCAATGACACCAGCCACCTCCTTATCAGCTACTTTAAGGCTCTTAACAAAGAGTGTCCAATCTTACTGTGCAATGTTACTATTAATCCAAATGGTAGTTTGACCACGAGACAAGGCTATTAGGAGTGGTCCACAGTGTCACCAAATAGATATGCAAGTACTCTGCAAGCTTAAATATGTCTCACAGATATTAGCTAGCCACAATGATAGCTTTAAATATATTTAATAATAAATAATAAAAGAACAAGACAATACTCAGTAAGTAATCAGTTACATCAGAGTTCAAAATCACAGGAAATATTTAAAACAACATTGCAGGACAGTTTCAATTAAATAAAGAAAACATCTAAGCTATACTTTACTATATTCCTATCTGAATCTAAAGGAGTTACTATGCCCTAAAAACTTACTTACAGAACAACAAGCAGGCAGAAGTGGTGAGTGGATGTTCTTGTCAGGTCAAAGACAAAATACAAAATGCCCTGTCTCTCTCTTTCTCTCAGAGAGTTATCAAATATTACTACTGGGTTTGCTTGGATGACATCACTTTTTTTCACCTGACTTTAGTTCTCAAGCTAAATCCCTGTTGTCAGAAACTACCAACATTTAGCATCTCCCTGTGAAAAATAAATAAAGGATTCTGCTCAGCACTGTGCAGCTGTTGGAAGTCATAAAACAATAAAACACTTTCACATCTCAATCCTAGTAATTACTTCTCTTTCAAGACAATACAAAAATCTTTTTATCTCTAGACATTGTACATGCTACTGCACTGAAACTGAGAGATAACATCTTTTGTTTATGGCCCAACTATAAAGCAACTTATCCTCAACTATTGTTATGTTTTTCAGGTTAATCTCCTGTTAAACTATATATATCCAAACTGTTACAATAGTTCATATACATTTCTGCTCAGTACTTTAAAAATATCTCTTCTGGTTCAGCATATGACATATAATTATTTACAAAATTCCAATAGCTGGGCTGGCAGTGTGACAACAATCATACAATATTCCCTTACATATGGGTGGCAAGTCTGTTGAACTAGCAAACTATAGACCTATAGCCACCTTGTCCCCTCTATAATATTGAAAAATGTGCTAACCTAGAGACGATCAACTACTGGTAAGAAAAACAAGTTGGTTTCCACATGCCAGCATGGATTTAGGGCAGGCCATAGTACAAAAACAGCATTACTAAGTTCTATAATCTATATATGTGAAAGATGAAATCAAGGTGAAATAGTTGCTTCTATATTATTTTACCAGTAAAAAACATTTGACACTGTTTCACATGCCATGCTGTTATTTATAACTCATCTTCACCAACAATATAATAAATTGATTTAAAAGTTAACTTGGCCACCAAAGGTTTTGTGTATGCTAGGCAGGATGGAGCCCTGGCCACAACCTAATCAGATGGAATTTGATTAGCAATACCAGAATTGGAAGAACCAGGCATGAAGGGCAAGTACTGATGGATAGTAGCTAGAACATCTGTCCCAGATTGTGGAATGGGTTTGCATGCACACAGGTGGTGCGATTTCCCTGCTAGAGTGCAGGAAAATCATTTTTCATGCTGTCCATGAGGTGAGAGGAGTGTCAGGGCTGCTTGGAGGGAAGTCTCATTGTTGAAGTGAGGAGACTTCATCTGCAGTATTCCCACTGCTCCCCCACCATCAGAATCTTGCTGTGGGTACACAGTTAGGACCAGGGATGAAAAACAAGAACATTTTGCAACCACCCTGATGGCTACATCAGTGATGACCCTGCTTGTTCTGCTCTAGCCCAGTGAAGAGAACAACCAGACTGTTTAATCAAGAGAGTCTTTGATGTTCAGCAGGCAGTGGGGGCAAAATCTGCAAACACTGAAGAAAAAGCATGACAATCTTCCCACCATTTCTCTTCACTACAGGTGAATTTTAAGTGTTTGGATAAAAGTGTTTGGATAAAATATGCATATGCCTTATTTGCTGTGCACTACATTAAAATGTGACTTTATGCAATGTAGTGTCAAAACATTAATATGAAAACAGCAATTGTGTCTGCTCAGGAGCTGACAGGGATGGGCAGCAATGGGTTTACAGCTTCAAATGACTAAGGGCCTTATAATCATTTGTGCATAAAGGAGCAAGGCTGGTATGCAGTATATCTCCACAGCAAAGTCCTGAATAATTCACAAAGTTGTGAATACAATAGGGCAAGACCATACATGTGGTTTTACCCCACGGTGTTTTCAACTGTAGTTCATAGGTTCACAAGTAAGTGCTAGGTGAGTTGCCCATGTGGACCATTTCAAGTCTACCTAAACACCCCTCTTAATGAGATACAAACCTTGTACCTCTTGTCTGTAATGTAAACACCTTAACCAGTATGCCACTTCCCAGCAGTGTACATAGGCAAATAACCCTTCTTTCCAATCATACAGTGTTCATGAATACAGTATCACCACAGTACAGGATGACCCTAATAGTGTAATTTGTGTGCCAGCAGCCACTTACAGTGCAGTGGTACCAGACTTCTCAGCACTGCAATTTCTATGCTATTGTGCTTGCTAAGCAGACACGTGCTGACCAACATATCACTGTAACAAAAAATAAATAAATGCAATTAAGGCAGAAATCCCCTTTATTTAGACCATTTCTGGTGCTTCTGCAAATAACATTCAAAAGTGACATATTATGGAACAGAAGAATTACTTAGAAATATTTCATTTAATTGTTTTCAATGTTAATTCAGCCTATGCTTTTACTCGATAGCAGTCTTTTAAAATTGCATTTTTTAATACAGCGCTTGTTTTGAAGACTGTTTGCTGAGGTAGCGTAAATAGAGGATTTCTGCCTTAGTTGTCTTTTTTTATTATTATTTTTATTGTCAGTGGTGGCATACAACTGATTGTGTTTGAATTTGCAAGGCCATGAGCAGCAACTGTATGATTAACAGACACTAATTTACTGAGATGTCTGTAGAAAGAAGATAATCAACAATGTGATATAGATTCGTTTCTACTGGAATTTGGTAGAACATAAGTGACGGTGAACTCTGTAGTACTGGAGAGAAGTGCTGTGGCACTAGACAAATAATGGACTGGAACATGAGAAATTAAAGTGCAATTTATTTCATTTCTGGCAGTCCTTTGCATCAGTCAGAACGCCTTCAAATATGAAAGAATTGTAAAGCAGTATGCAAGACTTACTGTCCATAAAACATATGCTTATTATAATTTAGCTAAATTACATAACTATTAGTAAAGGCCTGACAAAACATGCTGGAAGGATAGGTTCCTGACCCAGAGACTCCCCAGACTCTGGAATAGATTGCCCATACATGTCAAGCAGAGTGCCTCTTTGGACCTCTTCAAGAGGAACCTTGACGATTGGATGGGAGAAAGGAAATTCACCCCAGGGATCACGTCAGGAAAGTAAATAATGTGGGAAGAAATAGCCATGGAATTGTTATGGCTAGGCTTGTATAGGCCCTAGGGCTGATAGCCTAGTACCAACCTATGAACCTATGAACTACTTCTTTGAATATGGAAGACAGGTGCAACAAACACCCTGCTGACAGATAGGTATGTCAAGGTCCTTCAGCTTGGGTAAAAGAGATATGATTAAAGAAGAAGACAGGGAAGAAATAATTAAAAATTATCATAGTCAGCTTAAGAACAATTGTCAGATAGGGACATAAAACAACTGTCAAAGGGATGTAGCTGCTAATGATAAAATTAAAAGTCAAGAAGATGATTTAATTACAAGGGAGGTGTAACTTTAGTAATGATTTTCAGAATTCTATACTGTCTGTGTCTACAAGTGATGTTGCATTTTATTCTTTTTCTGAAAGTGAAGACATTTTACATAATGCATGCGCTCATAGACATTGAGTTCCATAAATGTTGTTTCATGCCACCTTTTTAAACGAGGTTGTTAAAAGTTTTCTCAGTGATCAACACTGATGTCAAAAATCTTTGTAAGACTTTTGAAAGAATAAAATAGAAGTGAATTTTAATTTTATGAAAGAATAATAGAAAGCACTAAATGATTTTAAAGTTAAGTAGTAATTTAGTTACTTTACCAGACAAAAAGTAAGATTACTGTCCGGGCGAGCAATAATGTCTGCTTTATCATTTAAGTGATAATAAGATGTAGGAAGTTATTGCAGTACATGAGAATTTTGTGATATGATTGAAAAAGCTGATTAATAAAAGTGCTTGTTGAGGCTATTTTTTAAAGAAAGATGTTGAACATACAATTGCAGTAAATAATGCTAGGATGACTTTTTAATTGTATTCCAAAAATTAATAAAAAAAACTTACACAATTCCTCTGGTCGTCCTAGAGAGTCTAGTACTGGTAGTGAATTACAAAATACAGGATGCATTGTAAATGTCTGGTTGACTAAGAAAGTAATGATATTACCATCTTACTTAAGGGATTCTGCCAACTTTTTAACCAAATTGACTAATACTGTATATTGATTACACTGGATGTGCAAAGTTTATATACGGACATTAGACTCAACAATGTAAGTGAAGCACTCAGGACTTTTTGTTGATTCCCCTCTGATAAATTTCATTACTTATTTAGCTGAATTTTGTTTACAAAATACTGATTTCATGTTTAACCACTGACTTCACTATCAGCTAGTGGGCACTGCTAGGGAGTGCATATTCTGTTCCAATTTAAGCTAACATTATGATGAGGCTTTATGAACAGGAATATGTTTAAAATGCCAAATTCATTTTGAAATATGTGGAACAAACATTTTTATACGTATTTATTATTTATGCAAGAGAGACTTAGAAAATGTATCTGATTTTTTAAATAATTTAAATGCAAATAAGTATAGTTTCATATTGGATGAATACTGCGACCTAAGTCAGGAGTGATTGCTTAGATGTGACCTTATTTGTTTCAGTAGATAAAATATGATGTTAGATTGCATAATAAAATATACAGGGACTACTGATAATTAGTGTGACATCAGTCATCCTCTCATGGATTGTTTAGTATCTCTGCCTTATGTTGAAATGCTGAAAGCATGAAGATGTTGTACTATCTCACAGGATGTTTGAAAGAAAACCTAATTGTCATGTCCATGGTTTTGACATGGCCACAATAAGAATACTATTAATAAAGCTTATCATAAAGATTCTTCTATGTCATGTTAGGCTGCTTTAAGCATTCTTGACAAGCACATAGATATTTTACAATAGGTAATAATAGTATTCAGACAGAATTAAGAACATTGTGTCAGAGGTTATGGTCCAGGCTGTACAAAATTATGTTCACTTATTTTTGGACACTGTATTTTTGTTATTTTATGTAAACAACCTTGCATTCTTCCAGCAGATGATACATTTTACCTGATATGTCTATGCATAATTACTTTTGTACATAAAAGTACTAATTTATTAGCAAACCCACACAATATGGGTACTTTCATTTGTGACAAGTGGTCATGCTGCTCAAATGAGATACTAAATTCCCCATCCATTAATAATATTAGATTCAATACATAATGAGGTTAAGCTTAGATATGCATGCAATTTGTAGTGCAATGCCAAAACAAACAAGAAATAAAATAATTGCAGATTTTCTGAAAATGTAAAACATACATTGAATTAGTAGAACAGAAAGTCCATTAAGTGATCTTAGTTTTTTATCTTCTCTGTTTTATAAGTTTCTCTGAGAATTTTAGGTGATTGGCTTCAACATTAACTTTTACAAGAAGTAAGTTTACACTGAAGTAAAAACAATCCAAATATTACAGTCTAAATACGGAGATTAGCTGGAAATATTTAATTTAGTTATGTCCATTGATAATTGATTCTTTGTTTTTATCAGAGAGAAGTAGTTGATGAAGCACATAACATTTCTGGCTTAATTGTGTGGATAAAAAATATAGTAGCCTTTTATGACATAAGAACTAAAATAATATTTAATTCTCAAGTAAGTGAAAATTTGTGTCATTTTATATTTTGTAGCTAAAACAATTTTGCCAAGTGCACATCATCATCATCATCGTCTTTCGGCTGTTCCTGTTAGGGGTCGCCACAACGGATCATCTGTTTCCATTTCTTCCGGTCTTCTGCATCATGCTCTTTCACACCAACCACCCGCATGTCCTCTCTCACCACATCCATAAACCTTGTCTTAGGCCTTCGTTTTTTCATCTTCCCTGGCAGCTCCATCCTTAGCATCCTTTTCCCAATATACCCAGCATCCCTCCTCAGCACATGTCCAAACCAATGCAATCTCGCCTCTCTTGCTTTGTCTCCAAACTGTCCAACCTGAGCTGACCCTTTAATATACTGATTCCTAATCTTGACCATCCTAGTCACACCCAGTGCAAAGCTTTACATCTTTAACTGTGCCACATCCAGCTCTGACTCCTGTCTTTTCATCAATGCCACCGTCTCCAACCCATATAACACAGCTGGTCTCACTACCCTCTTGTAGACCTTCCCTTTCGCTCTTACTGGTACCGTCTGTCACAAATCACTCCTGACACTCTTCTCCACCCATTCCACCCTGCCTGTACTCTCTTCTTCACCTCTCTTCTACACTCACCATTACTCTGAACGTTGATCCCAAGTACTTAAACTCATCCACCTTTACCAACTCTACTCCCTGCATCCTCACCATTCCTCTACCCTCCCTCTCATTTACACACATATATTCTGTTTTAGCCCTGCTGACCTTCATTCCTCTCCTCTCTAAAGCATATCTCCACCTCTCCAGGGTCTCCTCAACCTGGTCCCTACAAGTGCACATACAGGGATGATTTCATTCCTTTGCCAGCAATAATTCAATAATATTAACTCATATGTTACATAATATAAGTAAGGTTAAAGCATCCAATAGTCTTGTCATGAAAACTTCATTAAGAAATCTAAAAGTATTACAGATACAGGAGTATTTGTAGGTAGGGTCAACTTAAGGTCAGAATGGGTATTGTATCTTTACGAAATTGAACCTTTCCAAAATAATTTGGTGAACAAAAGTGTTTCAATCACTTCCATTCAAGGTAACATATTAAGTCTACAAAAAATAAAAGTATGCTGTTTTTATAACAACATTATTACATGACTGCATTGGTAAATAAAAGTGAGGTTTTTGATCTTTTGTGCAAAATGGACAGTAAAACAATTTCTCAATGCTGTTGATTGTTGGTGATCTCACATCCATTCAGAAGCATTAGTGCTAATTAGAGTGAAACTGCAGGAGTTGTTTTATTTTATTTATTAATTTTAATTGTTTTGATTTTAAGATGGTATGTTAAGTGTACACCTTTTTTACTTTCGTACAGCTGTTGTATTATTATTTGGACATCTGTTGACATCTGTGAAGGCCAAAGTTTGCAGCACTAATACTGTACACTTGCTACTGGCTTTTTTATTTGAACTGCATATACCAACCAAACGTTAAACTGAATTCTTCCCTTATTTAAGGCATGGAGTCCTTTATTTTTAATGCCACTGAAAGTGGCAGTAACTGTGGTGGTGACAACACAACAAAAAGACAGGGTCAGATGTCCAATCTTGCAGTCAAGCTTGCACTGTGCATAGGCATTGACAATATATGACAAAACAGAAATGCTCATAGTATAGTAATACACAGGCAGTGTTAACGTAACAGTTGAACAAGACTGTGGGATACTGGCACTAAGATGGAATGTTTGTAGTTTTTCAAAAGCGAAGTCAACAGAAAATTCTCAGGACATCAGAGAGTGTGTGTGTGTGTGTGTGTGTGTGTGTGTGTGTGTGTGTGTGTGTGTGTGTTGAAACAAAAGGCAAAATAATGAGATAGACACATCTAAAAAGGTTTGGAATGCTTAGTGTATCCATTAAACTTGGTCAGTTTAGTGTTTGCAGTTCAGGAGTGTAGTACTGCAGTTTGAAGGACTTGTGCAGCATCATAATTGGGTTGGTTCTTACTGACATTAGAGATACTGTTCTGATATAAAAAAGACTGGAAACAGTAAGCATAATGGGTAATATTTTTATCTTGTTTTCTGCTGCAAAACTCTGATGTTGATATCATCAAGGTGTATGTCACTGATTAACTAATAATGCCTTTGCACCTCACTGTTCTTTTAGCCACTGAAAGCATGCCGCACTTATAGCTGCTTATACAGACTGTGGCTTTTTTCAGTATGCTTTTGTACATGAGGCAAAATGAATGTATTAATTCATTTACTTTAGTTTAATATTCAAATGTTTTTGTAATGAAGGTAATTAATATTTTTATTTACTATAGAAATGTAGTTTTAATACCCTGATCTTCTTGAATTAATGTGCATCATCAGCATGGAAATATACATATATGCAAAAGTAACAAATATAAAAGTTCTTTCTTTTCTTTTAGAAGAATGTTAATGTGAAAGTTGTTTGAGTTTGTAAGTTATAAAGTGTAAAGACCCTGGGCAGGATTCACGAAACCTCCGTGTAAGAGTTAATATGTCTTACACGGAGGCTGCAGTCTAACGGTATGACGTCAGCATGCCATGCATATTCATGAGGGCATGCTGAATCACACCCTAGGCTAACACGGTCCATATAGGACAGTAGGGGGCATGTCTGAATGCCGAGTTCTGCAAAGGGACACACCCCCAGAAGAGTCAGAGTCCTGAAAGTAAACTCCCACAAGCGAGTCCGCGGAAATGTCAAGGAACACAACACCACACATGCCCCCACAGACTATAAACCCAACTGTAATGTAAAACGTAAAAATAGCCAAAAATTTCCAAAATGTTTGCCCATAGTTGCGTTCATTTGTGCAGGTATGCTCTCCGCTCAGTCACAGTTAGCAGTCATTGAAAAGCATATAAGATCTAAATATGCAAATTAAGCCAAGTAGCAATAGCGTAGCAGTAGAGACGTTGGCCAAAGAGGAGGTAGTCATGGTTTGAGCCCCCACAACATCATTTTCCATTTTTATTTAAATAAGCATGAAACAATCCCCTGACGCACACACACACACACACACACACACACACACATATATATATATATATATATATATATATATATATAGAGAGAGAGAGAGAGAGAGAGAGAACTATAATTTAAGTAAAATGTAATGAAATGGGCCATGCATTTTTGAAGAAATCCGACATAATAAAATATAAAAAAGGATCAGAATTGCCCACAGCTAAGCAAGGCTTTAGCAAGCTGAATATGGGTGCCCGTAGGTGAGCATCGATTTAACAAGCGTAATATGAGTGCCCGGAGTTGAGCAGCACTTTACCACGCTTAAAATGAGTGCCCATAGTTCAGCAGCGCTGCACCCAGCGTAATATGAGTGCTCATAGCTAAATAACGCGTTATCCAGCGTAAGCCATTTGCGCGGAGCTGCGCAGTGCACCAACCAGCTTACCGGCGGGCAACGTTGAGCAAGCTGTATCAAAACCACCTTTACACAGACACACCTCCTTGCCTGTCTAGACAGTAGTAAAAACAAGAAAAGCAATGCGTAGGCTCGAACCCAGGATACTGTGCACCATAGTCAAAGTACTGAACCACTAAGCCATGACAGTTGTACTGAAAGATGCAGTATTAGCATATATATAGGAATGAATGGAAATAGAAGCATGACAAAGCAGGTTTTCTTAAGCTGATAAATATCCAAAATGGCCAATCACAGATAAGTGCGGGAAAATGGGCATATATAAGCCCCATAGGTGGGAATACACAGCATAACTGATTGTGGTACCCATTTGCAGTCAGGATGGCAGGTGCAGGAGAGGGAAGTCACTTTAGAGCACAGAAATGGGGTGTCGAGGAGTCCAAATATATGGTTTGGCTCCTTGTCCATGACCATGAGGCTCAACTCATGCAGGGCCAGGTCCACTGGGGTGCATACAAGGCAGAGGAATGGAACCGGTTGGCACATGATCTCACCAGTGCCACAGGCATACCAAGGACTGGTGAACAGGTCCATCACCACCATGCGGACCTGAAGAGACGTAAGCAGGACCAACTGAACCGTTGGATCCAGGAGGCCCGGCAAATGCCCAACGAGTAAGTATCCATGTAATTAAGTATGTAAGAAATTAACTTAGCCTATATTATGGAGATGTATGTTCCAATATTAGTTCATCTATATTACAGCTGCAGGTGTCTGTTCCATGAATCAGTGAGCCTATGCTGATAGGCTGGTGAGGTTGCACCACCAGGCAGGTTAGTAATTATTTTGCTGGAATTGTTAGAGAATATAAGTGAGACAGCTTGTAAAAGAGTTCAATGTTGTTACATATTAATAAAGTTCAAATAAGCCTAGAAGAAAGATTCTGCTAGTACTGTAAGATTAGATAAGTGATGCAACCTGTAATCCAGAAATAAACATTAAACAAGTCTGAAATAGAGTTTCCACCTGTATTGTAATATCAGATAGCTGCTTCACCCTGAAAATGACTGGTAATCAATCTACAAAGGCTAGACATGTGTCAAATAATCCTCTTTTAAAATCTGCCATATGAAATAAGTGAGTCTGTTGGAAAGGATTGTTGTAACCAAGTAGGAAATGTTAATAACACCTAGAATTAAGTACCATCTTGAATTGTAAAAATAAAACAATTGAGAGTGTGAGAAAGAGGGTATGAATCGACAAAGAAAGCTGTAATAAGTCTGGAATAAAGTTATACTGCAGTCAGTACATAATGAAATGAATGAGACAGCCACAACCAAAGAGTGAAATGGGTGTAATAAAGTACTGAACCTGGAATGTGTGTTTCCCACAATTTAGGTATGGTGCTGTACCCTTGCAATATGGAGATAGTATGGTTGTATGAAATACTGAACATCCACAGTTGTCTAGAGCCATATAAATCAAATGTAGCAGGATGCTGTACCTGAACACAGCCAGATATGAACATGTATGAATAAAAATGGAATGTATATTAATGTGGCAGTAACATTCCCATCACCAACATTCCTAAGGTTGCATATAGGAAACTGTACAAAGACATGTAGGGGATATATATCTGCAGCTACTAGGAATGTACAGCATATGTATAGGTAATTTAAGTTGTTAATGTAATATTTCTTCACCCTGCCCCATTTTCACAAATGATGCCATTCCACACCAAACTGGGAATGTGTATACACAATTAATTCCCATGGACATTTGTCCTGTTGGTTCATACATATCTGCATGTATGTTGATGCATGTGCCCTGTTCACATATCCAAACCTGATGCCCTGTTGCCATCAATCAACCGTGCATGCTGTTGGATTGGGTACTGTTGTTCTAAATATGCATGTGTTATGCTTGCTGTTCAATGTTTGGAATTCATGGGTGTTTGGTTAATGGGAATACTGTTGCATGCTGTTACAACTAATTTTGAATGGTGTTGTTTGTTACTAACCCAAAATGTCATAAAATACTGTTAAACTTAGGACAACAGGGAAGGCGGGTTCCAGCGGACCCACCCCTCCCACCTCAGGTGGCGAGTGCACCTGGCACCAATGCCCAGGCCGGAACCTCCTCTGGTGGCCCTGTGCCACTTTCAGGTGGAAGCACTGCAGGGGATGGGGCTCGTCCCCCCTCTGCAAGCGTGGCCGGAGGAGAACGTCCACTCACCCTCCATAGTGTCTGGTCTGTGGTGCGTAGCGAGATCAGGCATGCTGTGCTTGATCCCCTACTCCAGCTCGAGGTGAGGGTGGCGCAACTCACGGGTGTGCCTGCCTGTCCTATACAGCCCCTGGCATAGCCCCATCCTGGGCAGTGAAGGCACAGTGGTAACTGCCCATGGGTGCGGATCTCAGTTCCACTGTTGCCATCTGTGGGCTCATGGGCTCGCGATATCCAAACATCCGTCCTCGTCAATTGTGTTTACCCCCACGTGTCATACTCCACCCCTGTATGCATCTTGTTTGTCTTGTCTGTTAACCTCCCCAACCTACCTCCCCACATATACCTACTTCCTGTACCTCACATTCCACTCTCACCTGAAAAAAAAATAAAAAAAGGGCACTCTGTTCCCACAAAAAAATTACGCCCCATACATAGCTGCCCATTTTGCAGACATGTCTGCTGGACATGTCAACTGATAATTAACACTGGCTGTACAACATATTTTGTTGTCTTCACCCCTCTCTCAGGGGTGGAAGGTTTCAAACTTCACACCAAATTTCACACATATGCACAGCTGTTGCTGGTAAAGAAATGGGCAGCTATGGGCCTTCCCTACATCCTTCCTGCACATCCCGAGCTTGTTTTCCTACTGTCCTACCCTCTTTTTGCCCCCTTTTTCACCACTTTCCTATCTACCCATTTTCTTTTCTTTAAAAGAAATTAGCGCGGGTGTTAGCGAGAGTAAGCACTTTTAAGCAGTAGTCAGCGGGTGTGCGCTTCTGTGCGCTTAGCTAAGCAAGTGTGCGCGTAGCTAAGCGACTGTGCACATGTGTGAGCATCGCGCAAACCAGCGCAAACCCGCTTACAACTGCTTAAAAGTGCCTTAGTCACTCTGTATGACAAGGCCTGTAGTGTGCTCATCAGCAAAATAAAATTCCCCTGTCAGTCTCGAACACAGGACCTTGGAAACACTAGTCTGCATGACTTACCACTAAGCCATAACTGATATACAAGAACTTGGTGCTGAAAGCAATATATCATGACATAGAGGGACTGAATGTAAAGGGAATATAGGAAGGCCATTACACAAAGCTTGTTTCCTGTATCTTTACTGGCAGTTCTTGTGGAATTGTATTACAATAGTGTGATAAGAGAAACAGCCATGCTAGGAGGTAATAATGTTAGAGTAGCACCTTACAAACCACACACGGTATCAGAGCAGGATAAACACCACCATATTTGAATAGGTATGAGGCCAGACATCCCAACTGTGACTGATTTACAGGGATGTCCTTCATTTGTCAAAAAATGTTACCTGTGCCCCACTGACTCCCCGTGAAATGTACTAACAGTAGGCAGAAAGGTGGGGAATCCCACGTAATGGTGACCGTCAATAAGTTAAAGTACACACTACTTGCATGTCAGAAATGGTGTAGTAATACATATGCTTAAAATACCCCACAGTCACAACTGCAGAATATCTGAAATATATCACGGGTGTATCCCACTGATATGTACCGATCCCTGAAGCTGCTCAAATATATACCTGAGAGTATCTGAGGCCTGCAAGTGTCAGAAACACACAGGCATATCAGCCTGTCTGCTGTTATACACTCTGCGAATAGCTGTAGAATTGCTTCCACAAGCGCACCCTCATGTAGGAGTACAACCCAGAAATATCAAAGGATGTAGCCATCTAACAAACTAAGGACAGTATAGCAGTTTACAAGCACTGCATGTGCCTGATATTTATAACTGTTAGTACAAAGTACAAGGCCCTACTACTGCTCAGCAGCAAAATAAGATACCCTTGTAAGTGTGAAACCCCAGACCTTGGCCTCACCAAACTACATGCAGTGTCACCAAACCACACCAAACATATAAGAAATTGCTGCTGAAAGAAATATATCATGCATTACAAGGAGAGAATGTAAATGGAAAATAGGAAAGCCATAGCAACACATTCCAGTAAAGACAAATATCAGGCCTTCAAGGAGTGAATGTAAAGGCAAAATAGTGAAGCCATAGCAACACATTGCAAGAGCTACTGTTGTATACCAGTTAATCCACGAGTCCCACAGGAAAGTGCATACTCCCATGTAAACAGTGTTAGCATTATTAGGTGTGAGTTAACATACACACTGAGAAGAATGAACTGCAAGAAGCAACAGTCAGGTTTCAGTACAACATGCATTTCAGTGGCTACAACACAGCCTTAGATATGAGAGACATACCAACCTTTTGACTGACGCAACAGTGTCCACAGCAAACCAGCATGGTCCCCACCTTACTAAACTGAAAGGCCTATGCCTATCTAACCTAACATTTTAAAGCACTGTCCTGAAATCACAGTGAGAACTGCAATTACCACACAGCAGGCTGCATGCAATTAGTAAATGCTGGCCGACAATTGGTGCAGAGGCCATCACATGCACATGTGCAGATACCTACAAAAGCAGCCTGTACTGCCAGTCCACACATGCAATAATATTATTGCAGCCACTGGAGGGAGAGAGAGAGAGACAGAGACAGAGAGAGAGAGAGAGAGAGAGAGACCAAAAAAAAAAAAACAAGCCATCAAGCCAGCCAGCCAGCCAGCCAGCAAGCCAGCCAGCAAGCCAGCCATCCAAAAAAGCTGTCAGAAACAAAAGTAATGTAAACTACATAATCTAATAATCTACATACTGTGAACCCACCATATGTGTTAGCAGTCTGTATCTATATGTATATGAAGATGTGCATAGGGCAAGGGACATACTGCAACTGTTAGTGAAGGCTGGACATACATATGTAGTTGAAGGTTGCTATGTGCACATATGAATGTAGGTTGTAGTACAATGTACAATGTACAATGTAGGTTGTACAGTAATGGATGTTTAGAAGTATGTTAGTGTCTGTATGTGTACGTGTGTGTATATATATATATATATATATATATATATATATATATATATATATATATATATATATATATATATATATTTATATATATATATATATATATATATATATATATATATATATATATATATATATATATATATATATATATACATAGATAGAGAGGTATGTATAAATAGATAGACATATATAGATAGATAGATAGAATATGTATATACATATAGATGTAATAGACACATACATATATAGATATACACATATACAGACAGATATGAATGTCTATAGATATGCATGTATATGAATATATCTATCTATCTATATATATATATATATATATATATATATATATATATAGAGAGAGAGAGAGAGAGTGAGAGAGGCACATGGGGGCAGATGTACTGCAACAGGTGCCTGGTGATGAAGGCATGGACTGAACACCAGTGTGGATACTGAAGTACCATACCCCATTCCAAAACACTTTAACCACTAACTACCACATAGGTGGTTGCCTGCCTACTACTGGAAGTGTCAGAAGGGAACATGGGAAACAAGTGTACAATAGCCTCCCCTTTGATATTCACAGTGGCACACTAGTCTTGTAATCCCTGTACATGGTACGTGTCATCACAAATGGTGTGTCAGCTAGGGAAACGTAGGTCAGTGTACCCCTCTACACCTCACAATGTCCTACACGGTATGTACCTCCCATGACAACTACAGCAAGGGAAAAGGTCACAGACATACCTAACAAAGAGTGATAATGCCCTCAAACATATTCCCTATGCAGAGTGACTGACAAAACCACAGATAGAGTGCCTTTCATACGACCTACACAGAGGTTACCACTGCTGGATATACAGAGTTATGTCACACCCATAGCAGTTGTCCAACCGCCATGGTAACACCTCACAATCTGTCCAGCCTAAATGACCTATGGCCCTCATCCTTGTCACTACAGTAAAGACCACATGCTGGAGGTACAGGTTCCTATCCACAAATAAGCCATACCCTGGACTAAACCACCCAGCATTAACAAGCAAGGCTCCTTATTAGTAGATGTCAGACATACCCCTGATGAATGTTATAGAGATAGGTAATATGCCGTATGAGTCACCTCTGTGTAACTGTTTGACAGGAGCAAGTACAATCACATTACATGTGTCCCAAGGGGCAGGGTAGCATAAGGCTATGCTGCCATAGGCCCAGGGCCAATAGCATAGTACCTGCCTATGACACAATGCACACACACATGTATTCATTGCAATACCAACTATGTGAGGTGGAATGAGTGTGACACTGACTGTGTGCAAGGTCTGTAATGGTGTGATTGTTCAGCATGACTTTGTGTCTGTCATGGTAGTGTGTGTCCTCGGTGTGAGGCCAGAGAAGGATGTGTCAGTTATTGGGATACAAACATACTACATTGCCATATGTTGTTCTGTAGTTCCCTGTGTACGACTGCGGTGTAGGTAGGGGTATGGCAGCAAAGACTAGGGTGGATTACCAGTGAAACTATAAATGTGCATTGCATGGGATGACAATATTCTCCATCCATTAGCTTGATACGTACCCCCAGTGTGAGGTTGTGCATTGTACCTCAAACAGTGTGCCGAGTGCTGGTGTATACTAGTTTGTTGTATGGAGTGTGCCAGGCACTGTCACACAGTTGTTGGCTGAGCAGTGATATGTGGTAATTTACATGTGTATCCTCTGATAGACAGACAGATGCTATATATGGCAGTTCAGTGATATCAGTACAGTTGAGTATTACTTGTGCCATATTACTTGCTCACATATTTTTATTTTCCTTCCAGGGCAATGGTGCATCAACGCAACCTCTGTTATTCAGCTGCAGAGGATGAGGAGATACACTGGAGCCTGGTGTGGGATTTTTCCACACTGTTTTCCAGGACCAGCCAGAACCAGCAGGAGAGGGCTGCACTGTGGCAAGATCTTATCCGTCGGGTAAATGACATAGGCATGCATAACCAGACATATGAGCAGGTACGCCATCACTGCAGTGATTTAATTAGAAATGTCCGTCAACGTGCGTCTGATATCCACAGACAACAGCTTGCCACAGGTGGTGGGGTACCTATCCACCCCCCACCAGAGTGGAGGAGCTCCTCCTAAGTGTTGTGGCTCCAGGCCAACAACAACAACATCCACAGACATGTGTCATGATGGAGGCTGGAGCCACCCAGCATGTGGACATGGAGTGTGCAGGTAACATGCCATATCTGTAGCTGACTGTTCTCTGCATTGGTAGTTCATGCATGTGTGAGATGTGTACTGTGTGTGTAGCTGTTATCCTGCTTATTCTTGTGCAAGATTGATATTCTGAATATCATCAGTACACCTGTGAAAGCCAACTGTTGTACTACTGTACTGTATCATACTCACAGTATCAATGGCACAGTTGTGGCCACTGACAATAACTCTCTTATTTGTGCAGGTCCCTCTGGAGTAACAGCAAGGCAGCCAATCCATGCCAGTGAGTGTGTAATAACAATACTATTAATACTAATAATAATATTAATACTTATAATACCCTCAAAATTTTATTGTGTATGTGTTGGATTGCAGGTGTGTGTGTGTTTGTATCTGCTGTACTGAGGAGTGTGCATGTGTGCCCATGTGCATGTGTGCATGTGCCCGTGTGCATGTGTGCATGTGCCCATGTGCATGTGTGGATGTGTGCATGTGCCCATGTGCATGTGTGCCCGTGTGCATGTGTGCATGTGTGCCCGTGTGCCCATGTGCATGTGTGCATGTGCCCGTGTGCATGTGTGCATGTGCCTGTGTGCATCTGTGGTAACATTGTGTACACATTGTAAACTGTGTTTCCTGTCTTCCTCTCACAGGTTCTGGTGTTGCTCTGTTGGCGTGCAGCAGGGAAACTGAAGCCACTGCTGGGGATAGTGATAATGATGATACATGCGTAATGGCACAGGGAGGTGTGACAGGGTCTGTTGTTGGTCAGCCAATCGACAGTACACAGCAGTCAACCCCATCAATGCGCACAGTCATCCTGCCGATACATCCATTGTCACCAATGTCCTTAGCTGAGGGACAACATACAGTGGGCATTGACCAGGGTAATGTGGTATCAGTGGCACATGCATCCCCTCACAGCAGCCATGGCCAGAGTCCTGACATGGTACCACACAGGCAGATGTCCAGGGGTTCTCGTGGGAGCATCCGTGGTCGTACTGCCCCTGTCAGACGTGCCCACAGAGGTCTTTCAACCTCAGCTATGTTCTGGGCTGTAATGCAGGCACAGGCACGTATGGAATGGTACACCAGACAGGGTCTGAGGGAGCTTAGAGCACATCACACTGCTATGAATGACACTATGCGTGACGTTGCGGCTGCCATCCGTACTGTCAGCGAGGTCATTGACAGACGTTGGGGGATACATTAGATCTGTTCCACAACTACATGTCCATGAGCCAGGGCAATGCAGGATGGTTGAGGCGTCAACGTGGACGTATGCCAGCAACATCATCAGCTGGCAGTCATCACGGACGACAACAAACCCGCAGCCACTCCCATAGTGCCAGTACCAGCCCCAGCAATGCTGGGTCTGTGCTGTCATCAGACCGTCCTAGAAGACCACGTGCACATGGCTCTGGACAGTCCCAGCAGGGACATGTGTCCAGTCATCAACTAACTGCTTCTAATGACAGTACCCAGTCTGGCTTAGTACCTGATACTGTCCATAACACCCCTGCCAGGCACAGGTACCGTGTCCGTGGCCAGAGACAGTGATCTGTATGACCTGGCAGGTACAGTCTGTGGCTGTCCACAAATACCCGTATATGGCAGCCATGTGGTGGAACTGTGTGCATGCATACACGCATGCATAATGCTAACACCTAGGGCTAACACATACACACACACACCTCATCAACATTGCCCCATTTTGTACTGTTGTCCCTCACTAACACACACACATACATGTTGATTGGATGTGTCAATGGCAGACTCTGGCATACCAAGTACACAAAAAGTTTGTGTATGTAATAGTGTTGATAGGGTTAAAACATTTGATGAATTGATTGATTAATTATTTAATTGATGAATATATAAAAGAGAACGTGTATGTTTGTAAGTTTGTTCCATTGAAGGTGAACTGCCGACGTACCAGGACAGATGGATTAAAGTTGCTTCTCTTTGTCTCATCCTCTGACTGCTTAATTTTGGTGTATTTCTGAAGATTTGATGTTTTGTTTGCTGTGGTATTGTAGTGTGCTGTCTCTGATTTAGGGACTATGGATATCAATGATTCATGTTCAGAAGGTTTTGCGCACTTAAAACGATTAATGTCCATGGAAATGACTGTTTTTTATGATTCAAAGTTGCTTGAGAAATATGTAACACTCAACATCACCCCTAGAGGGTTGCGTATAGACAAATTACCAGCAGGTGGTTTTAAAGAAGATGAGAATGATTTGTTAACTGAGTGGAGGCAAGCAGCACAGGAGTGCTGTTTGAACTGGTTAAAAATACTTATCAAAAGAAATCAGAGGGCTATGGAGAGTTTACATAAAAAAATAAATGATTTGCAGCATGATCTCACCAACAGGGCTTCCACTGCCGTTTTTCAGTTAAATTTTAAGAATATTAATGACAAACTGAAAAAAGTTGAGAATTATGTCATGGCCAGGAAAAAATCCAAGCTAAATAGAGACATCCAGGATTATGAAAAGAATGAAGTCTATAATTGGCCCTGTAAGGGGCGTCGTTTCCATCAATACGTTAAAAGACGTACAACCGGAAGTGAGGATGTGTCTTCATGTTTTTCAGTTGAGACTGGAGGAAGTCGTAAAAGTGTTTCTTTTGAAAATATTGCCACTGAAGGTCCAGATGGAAGTGCGGAGAGCCGAAGAGGTGAGCAGAGCCATCAGAAGAACATTTCCAGTGTACAAACGAGATCTGCGAAGAGCCAGGGTAAGACAAGTCATGCATCAGCTTTAAGCCTTTTAAAAAACTAAAATCAGACTGTCAGTGCGCTTTGGAAGACAAGACGCCACCAGATGATGAGTTTTGCGTTCTGTTTAGCGTTGACTGTGGTGCAGTTTTGAAAAAACATGACGGAACTGTTCCTTTTGAAAATAATAATGTTTGTTCATTTAATCACATGAAGCATAGTGTTGATATTGATTCAGGAATGGGGATTGTCACAAAAAGTTTTTTTGTTAATGATGTCAGTTCTACGCACAATAGTAATGTTAGTTCAGGTTATTTTGAAAATGCTACTGGAACTGTTTTTGAAAATATTCAAAATGTTGTTCTTGTTTCGGAATCAGATAGTGCAGTTCATACAGATAGTGAAAATGGTGCTATGTTAATGTCTGATGTTAACATAGGTTCTGAATTTTGGTTGGAACATGTCATTGGGAATGTTGGTGAAGACACTGAAAACATTGTAAATACTGATGGTTCTCTACGGAACAAGGGTCTGAATGTGCTCAACCTCTCTAATTTATCTATATCTGATGACATGCTGAAGGTTTTGTCAAAGGGTACAAAGTTTATACCCACTAGGTTACCCTCATTGGCAGACTTAATGTTGGATGTTAAAAGCTTTGTTCGTAAATTAAATTTAAGGGTTTATTTCTCTGAGCGAGAAAAATGTCTTGTAAGTGAAAACCAAGCCTCGCTAGATGATGTTTTGTTGAATTTGAGCATATACGACTATGATGGATCAATGTCAGATGGAGATGAAGGTCCACATGCAATTGAATCATTTACAGAAGATCATAGTAGTATTGAGGAAACTTTTGGGGGAGGTTATGGGCATATTGATGTCCCCTGTTTTCCAGGTGATAGTAATTTCATCCCTCCTAAGAAGTCGCAGGCCATAAATGCTTTTGAGCATGTCTTGCTCTCTAAACTTGAGCAGGCATACAAGACTTTTTGTATGAAGGACAAGGCTTTTAACTTGAGTAAAGATGAGTGGTTGGCCCTGAAATTGTTAAGAACTAAACTGGATAAAGTCACCATTAGACCAGCCGATAAAGGGGGTAACTGGGTTGTGATGGACACAGAAAAATATGAGAGTATTGTGAATGGTTTGTTAGTGGAAGATACCTATGTGAAATTGAATAATAACCCTTTGCAATTATATTCTGAAGAATTAAGTGAACTGTTGGAAAGAGGAGAAAGGTTAGGTTTCTTTACTGGAAAGGATGTGAAAAAACTATCAGTAGGGGAACCCCATCATCCATACATTTACATCATTCCAAAGATTCATAAAAGTGTTGTTAATCCACCAGGTAGACCCATCATCTCAGGCATTGGTTCCTATGTGGAAAGGGTTAACATATTTCTGGATTCCCATTTTAAAAAAATTCTTCCTAAAGTTTGTTCACATGTGAAGAACACTCAAGATGTGTGTTCAGCCTTATGAGGGTTAAAATGGAAGGAAGATTATTATTGGGTAACAATTGATGTTACATCATTATATACCAATATTAATATAAGATGGGGTCTAGAGGCTATGCAGAAGATGATGGGAGAAGGGCCATGAACTGTGTTTTTGTTAAGTTTGTTAGAGTTTAGTTTGACGCATAATTATTTTATGTGGAAGAAAGATTTCTTTTTGCAGGTAAAAGGAACTTCAATGGGTGCAGCTTTTACACCCACTTATGCAGTGATATACATGGGCGAGTTTGAGAAAGAATTTATGTTTCGGACTTCTTTTTTTGTTAATAATGTCATGTTTTATAGACGTTATATTGATGATTTAATTTTTATATGTAGGGGTGAGTTATCTTTGTTTACAGAATTCATGGAAGATTTAAATCAAAATTATCATGGGTTAAAATTTGTTGCACATAGGTCATCATCTAATATTTCCTTCTTGGATGTGGAATTTTATGTAGGGACAGATGGTTTGGTTCAATACAAACCATTCAGGAAACCAACAGTGGTTAACAATTTTTTGCACGCAAGTAGCATGCATCCTCCTCATTTAATTAGAGCTTTACCTGAAGGGGAAGTCAAAAGGATTTTGAGAAATACTTCAGATAAAAATTTGTGGGAAAAGGTTTGTGATGAAACTATGGATAGACTTTTGTCCAGAGGATATGAACATAACCAACTTTTAGACTTAAAACAGAGATTGTGCAGGACACACATTCTAAGGAGGAATAGATATCAGAGTTGTAATCAATCTGTGATTACATCCACTGTGGATAGGATATTTTTCGTATCCAGATATTCTATTTTCTCTGATATTTTGGAAGAGATTATCAGAGGATTATGGCATGTTGTGTGTGAAGATTCTGTGATTGGTTCTTTTTTTCCTAAGCATATTACCTTTTCTTATAAAAGGTATTCTAACTTAAAAGAAATATTAAATAGGAAATTGGAACCTTTAGCTAACACCAATGTTGGGATGTATTGTTGTGGCCGCTGTTCAGTTTGTGATAAAATCAAAAATATGCATGGGGCAAAAATAAATGGAAGGAAATATTTGGCATTTGAAAGGTTTGATTGTATGTCTTCTGGTGTAGTGTACATTTTGGGGTGTGATTGCAGCACGCCTGTTTGGTACATTGGTCAAACAAGTAGGAAGGTTAAGGTGCGCATTTTGGAGCGTTTGAGTGACATTAGGAGGGGTAACATGGAGAACCCAGTAGCCACTCATTTCGTTAACATGCATAATGGCAAAAGTGAGGGTTTTGTATTTAGTGTACTTGCCAGACCCCATTTTTATACAGGTAATTTCAAAACTGCACTGAATAGGTTAGAGCAGAGGATGATTTTAGGGTATCACACATTATTTCCTGTTGGGATGAATTTGGATAGTGGGTGAAATTTATTAGTGTTTTGCAATTTTTGAATCATATTGTAATTTGAGTATATTTAAATCAAATTATATTTTCTGAGTGTGCATATTAGTATTAGTGTTATATGTAAAAATTGTGAAAATCAAAATGACATGAATCATTTATATTATATTGTGTAATATTGGAAATTATATTTAGTATTCACTATTTTGATAAAGAAAATGAGTATTTAAAAGTTTGTGTATGTAATAGTGTTGATAGGGTTAAAACATTTGATGAATTGATTGATTAATTATTTAATTGATGAATATATAAAAGAGAACGTGTATGTTTGTAAGTTTGTTCCATTGAAGGCGAACTGCCGAGGTACCAGGACAGATGGATTAAAGTTGCTTCTCTTTGTCTCACCCTCTGACTGCTTAATTTTGGTGTATTTCTGAAGATACCAAGTACACACCCTGTGCATATGATGAAACTGTGCCACCTCCTGCAATCTGTAACATAGATGCAGGAACAGGGTAGCATGGTGCTGATGCACAGGGTGACTACATAGCACTGTAGTAATATTATCATGTTGGTTACAGTACAGTGTAATGATATAAATGTGGGTATATCCCAGCATGCCTGATGCATTAACAGTATGATTGTCATTGTAGTTTTTTATACACCATTGTTAATTCCAAAAGTGTAATGTCTGCACATGTTTGCATTCTGGTGGTAAGGCTGAAAACACAAACCCACCTACATAGGTATCACAGGGGATAAGAAACTGGAAGTAATGATACTCAATGCCAGACATCTAAACCGCAAGATGCATGCAGTCCAAACTCTACTCAGCATGGAGAATGTTGATATCTGTGCAGTAATAGAAACCTGGTTCAAGGCTCCCAAGAGCACCCTAGCACTACCAGGTTACACCTCATACCATGCTTTACAGCCCCAAAACATGGAACTAACTACGCAAGGAGGGTGAGTATCAATAGATGTCAAGGATACCCACACCCCCAGGTTGGTGCCACAGCATGAAGCATCACAGACTATCCACGTGCAACTGACAGTGGGGAAAACTGCCTTCCAGTTCATAGCCTGCTACAGGCCACCCTCCTAAACCCAGGAAACCCACTTGGCCTACTGAAGAACACATGTTAATATGAAGGTGCCTATAAACAACATTATATTGGGCAACTTCATCTACCCACACATAGACTGGGAGCATTACTGTAGCTACAACACCCTAGGCCAAAGGTTCCTAGAATTCATAAACTCAAATGCTAAGGAACAACTTGTTACCACTCCCACAAGAGGGGAAAACATACTGCATGTGATCATCACCAACATGGGGACTCTATGCTCCAGACCAGAAGTGTATCCCTCACTGGTAAGATCAGACCATAGAGTAATCTCACTGTATATTCACATACCAACCCCAGCCCATGCCCAGAAAACCACAGTGAAAAAGTTGTCTAAAGCAAATTCCACTCACCTCAAAACCAAGACAGAGGTGGAATCCTTCAAAGCCCCCGGGCCTGTGGAAAATACGGCCCACACTGCTGAATCCTTTATAAACGCATTCTATGAACACCTTCAGGAATGCACAGATCATGCAATTCCAAATATAACCATGACCCAATCCTCCAAAGACAGGCATCCTTTCTGGTGGACCCCAGCCACATAACAGAAAACAATAGAAGGAGGAAGCTACTACATGATCAAGCAATATCCCACAAAGGGAAGGCATCTCTGATCAGTATTTTGAAAACATTATGGGCACTCATAAAATCGTCTAAGGCCAGCTTCAAGAGAAATATTGCACAAGACACTAAGGATAATCACAAGGCTTTCTTTACTTATGTTAGGAATCTGGGTGGGAATTCCCAGATATGCTCAGAAGGTGTCCTAAATGACAAAGAATACACCTAAGCCACATACATTGCCAACATCATTGCTGACAGGTTCAGCACAAACATCTCACCCCCCTCCCCACAACAAGGGCAAATATATATCCCAGCAGAGTGATGCCCCCCTGACATATGAGATGCTCAGTCTCCCTCTCCAAAGCAAAAACACAGCATCAATGGGAGCAGACAGTGTCCCAGGCTGCATCCTACATGAACTCCAAGAAGACCTAAACACAAACATAAAACTACTGTTCGATCCCAGCCTTACTACAGGATATGTACCCAAGGAGTGGCGTACAGCAACAGTGATCCCTCTCCACAAAGGTGGTGTCTCAACGTATCCTGGAAACTATCACCCCATACACCTGACTAGCTTGGTCTGCAAAGCTATGGAAAGGATCATCATAGACTTCATAAATAAAGCTATTGGGGACCTACAGACACTGGATCCTACCCAGTTCGGCTTTGTTGAGGGCACATCCTGCCTCTTAAACCTGGTCGATGTCTTTGAAACAGTCACCAAGGCCAGTGACAAGGGGAAGGTGTTCAACACAGCCTACCTGGATCTCGCAAAAGCCTTTGATACAATACCCGACTCGGGCATTACAGAGATGCTCACCAGCATAACTATAAACCCCTATGTCACTAGATGGATTGCAAACTGGCTCATGGACAGAACACACATGGTCAGAATTGCTGGAGCCATGTCACACTCCAAACCGGTTACAAGTGGCATCCCACAGAGTTCAGTCCTGGGACCTCTCTTGTTTGGTATATATTTCTCAGAGGTACAGGCCAACACAGATGGACTGTGGCTGAGCAGGTTCGCAGATGACTGCAAACTGGGCTCCATAATCAACTCACCAGCCAACAGAAGCATCCTACAAAAGGGCCTCATAGAAACAGACAACTGGTGCCAGAGCCATGGCCTCAAGCTAAATGCCAAAACGTGTATAGTCATCCTCTTTGGCAGGAACAAAGTGCTCACAAATTAACACATAGGTGGTAAGCCATTAAGTACTGTACACATGATTAGGGACCTGGGGACCCGAGTTGAGAGCAAACTCTCATTTGACAACCACATAGTTGTAGTGGTTACACAGACAGTTTATATAGGCCACCTAATCATGAAGAGATTCACAGCTAGATCACAGGAGGTCATTGTGCCTCTTCAGTCATCCCTCATCAGGCCCGTAATTGAGTACAATGCCCCTTTTGTGGTGGACCTTACCAGAGACCTGACCTGCAGCAGCTGGAAAGTCCACAAAAGTACCTCATCAAGGGGATCAAAGGGCTCCAACAGATGCCTGACATATAGAACCATGTCCAACCTGGAATTAATGGACATGCTGCACCTCAGAAAATCCAATTTCCATGGAACTATGTGCTCGTGACACTTGTACCTCAGCACTTACATAAATAGAACATGCTGGAGGGACAGATTCATAACCCAGAGGCTCCCTTCACTCTGGAATAAAATCACAGTCCAGGTTAGGCAGAGTCGCTTAATGACTCTCTGCAAGAGGACTGTTGCTGAGTGGATGGGAGATTGTAGGTTTACCCCTGGTTTCACTTCTGTGTCACTGTTACACAGAGGCTGAGTATACTAACCTGGAAAAAGGCCATATGAAAATACATTTAAAATGGGTGGCGAAAGACAAACACAGTCTGGCTAGGCTTATAACTGCCCTAGGGCAGATAGCCTAGTATGAACCTATTACATGATGTATCCTCAACTGATACACAGATGTAGGAAACCCAGTGTCAGTGATATCCCTGCAGTACTACACTATACCAGTAGCCATTCTTACTGAGCCCCACACATCCCAGGGAAGAATACTGTTTGGCATATAGCAGTCTCACGTACATGCCAACACACTAGCGATATGTTCATCCACGACTGGAAATGTATACAGTGGCCTACAATGCAGTCTGCACATGACACACATGACCACCAGAAGGGTATCATACAGATAGATACCTGTTGTCCAAGCCATGCTCTATTACTGTAACGCAACTGTAACTTTGTCATCAGCATGTACTTAACATAGAATTCCAGTAGTACCATGTAGGTGGCAGCACCCATCATGGAGAACGGGTAATGATGTGTACATATGGACAAGTGTTTTCTTGTCTATCCTGTGATATTCACATTTCCAAAGGTATTGTGCAGTCTCTTGGTGTATCGCCTAAGCAAGAAGGCATCTTTATGCATATCAGCAACAGTTGCCATACACCTACACTGGATGTCCATTACTCACAGACTTTGCTGTATTATAACATGTGTGACATATACTCCAGACATGAACCCTCACCCACATTAATATATCACAGCTTTCATGAGTGTGTGTCACCCAGTTGGCCTAGGACACAGATCACTGCAGTAGCCTGCATTGTCAACAACATACATGTATGGCATACAGTTCAGAAATCTGCAGGACATGCTGGCACAGGTAACAACTGTATTCATATGAGGCGGGCTTCACACATAGGAACTATTGAAGGTCACAGGTACATATCTGTATGTGGCACACGCATACCTGATGTGTGCATTGCGATTACTGTTATAATTATATGTCATACAATAATAAAAGCAAAACCCACCACACATTGACAAACACACACATGGCTTTTGTAGGATTCAAACCCCTACCTAACTATGTTTTGACACTTGAGAGAGACGCATTAGCACAGCACGCTATTCATGCTACTAGGGTGCTGACATCATCAATCTTTACAAAGAGGAATGTACATCATGTAGTGTGTTATTCCAGTTGTCAAAAGGGACATTTCTTTCAAAGTGAATTGCACACACACACACACACACACACACACACACACACACACACACACACACACACACACAGCATTTGCAGGATTCAAACCCCTACCTAACTATGTTATGAGACTCATTAGCACAGCGTGCTATTTGCATTACTGGGTGGTTTCCCTTCTCCTGCTGTACTTATAGGGTGCTGACATCATAAGTCTTTACAAAGAGGAATGTACATCATGTAGTGTGTTATTCCAGTTGTCAAAAGGGACATTTCTTTCAAAGTGAATTGCACACATGAACACCCTCTACCTCCCCAACACACACAGCATTTGCAGTATTCAAACCCCTACCTAACGATGTTATGACACTTGAGAGAGATGCATTAGCACAGCACACTATTTGCATTACTGGGTTATTTCTTTTCTCCTGCTGTACTTATAGGGTGCTGACATCATCAGTCTTTACAAAGAGGAATGTACATCATGTAGTGTGTTATTCCAGTTGTCAAAAGGGACATTTCTTTTGAAGTGAATTGCACATCCCATACGCCCCCCCCCAACACACACACACTGAGCATTTGCAGGATTCAAACTCCTACCTAACTATGTTACAACACTTGAGAGAGACACATTAGCACAGTGCACTATTCACATTACTGGGGGGGCTTTTCTTCTCCTGCAGTATTTATAGGGTGCTGACATCAGTTTTTACAAAGAGGTATGTACATCTATTACTATCCCTCAGTATGGGGGATAACAATATATATGCATTAACAGACGCCTAGTTAAGGGTCACTTATGCACATCAGCACTGCCTGGTTATGTTTTATACCATGCTTCATGAACACAGGACTTGTAACACACAACACAACCAGGGAGTGTATCCATATCCATATGCTCTTCAGTTTTTCCCTTAGAACTGCTCTACGTTCAATGTAAACAGTCTATTCTCTATCTGAAAAGCCCAGTACTTGCTCCAAAAGCATTTTTACACAGGTAAAGCACTCTTAAACAAAAAGAAAGCACTACATCCACCTACAATCCCCTTGAGTACACATTTCCCTATAGGTCCTTTCTGACTCAGTTACACAGCAATCCCATACACTATTCTAGCATGTCGAAGGGTCAATTACTGGCATCCTCTCCAGTTCAGCTGGTGAATCTGGGAATCTTGAGGCAATGTTACAACTGCCTCATGTACACAGACAACCCTCTCCTCCTCCCAACAAATACAAATATATGTGAGAGATGCAACTATATAGCCAAACTGGAGGCTGTGCTCTCTCGACTCAGTACTGGCAAAACCAGTCAGGAGAAGGTAACCACACACACCACAAACTCAGTCTCACATAGACCTATCACAACTGCAAACCAAACACATAAACACACAACAACATACTCGGAGGCTCTAATTAAAAATCTACCAAAACAACAGAGGCCTCCAAAGCAGACATCCAAGCAACCACTACCTCAAAACATAGCACATGCAACACATAGTTCACAAAGTCAGTGTGCCAAACAGTCACAGCCCTTAAGGCCAAACAACATGCCTGATACACTTGTAATAGGTGACTCCATAGTCAGACACACTGACGTCCCGCTCACCAGACTGAACAAGGAAAAGGTTACAGTAAGCTGCCTGTTGGGCGCTAGAATCCGCCACATAACACAAGCACTCAGGTCACTCTAAAGCAAGTACAAATATGACTCAGTCATTGTCCATGCCGGTGTGAATGACCTGACACGTACCTCCCTGGACTACATGAAAAGAGACATAGAGGAGCTCTTTGATTATGTAGCCCAGGCCGGTATGACCCTGACCCTGAGCAGCATCTTACCCTCACCAAGAATGATGCCACAGTACAAAAACAAAATGATCAGCTTTAACAATTGGCTGAATTACTGGTGTCATTCTAAGGGGATCCAATGTCTGTCTGCTTGGGATGACATGCTTGACAAGCCATGCTGCTTCTCAAGGGACGGCTTGCACCTGTCACCCCTGGGCTTCCGGATATTGGCCAAGGCTCTTGCCACCCCCATAGTGCCTTTTTTAGGCAAGGCTCAAAAGACAAACCCACCTCCCTAGAAAACACAAGTGGAAAAAAACTAAGGGTAATGCTGCTCAACGCCAGAAGTGTAAACCTAAAGATGCACGCTCTCGAAGCCCTCCTCAGTATGGAGAACATCGATGTCTGCGCAGCTACTGAAACCTGGTTCAAGGCTCCTGAGAGCACCCCAGCACTACCAGGTTATACCTCATATCATGCTTTTCGGCCCCAAAACTTGGACTGAACCATAAAGGGAGGGGGAATGTCCATATTCATCAAAGACACCCACACCTCCAGGTTAGTGGCAATGCACGAAGCATTGGAGATCATCCATGTGCAACTAACCATAGGCAAAACTGCCCTACAGTTTGTAGCATGCTACAGACCACCCTCTCAAACTCAGGAACCACACTCAGCCTTCCTGAAGACACTGGAGAGTATGAATGTATCTCCAAATACCATCATATTGGGAGACTTCAAATACCCAAACATAGACTGGGAGCATTACTCAAGCACCAACAACCTAGCCCAAAGGTTCTTAGAATTCATAAACTCAAATGTTTTGGAACAACTAGTCACCACTCCCACAAGAGGAGATAATATACTAGACCTGATCATCATGAACATGGGGACACAATGCTCCACACCGGAAGTATACCCCTCATTGTTGAGATCAGACCATAAATTAATCTCACTGGAAATCCACATCCCGCCCCCACCCCCAGCACAAAAGACCACAGTGAAGAATTTCTCAAAAGCCGACTTCACACTTCTTAAGACTGAAGTGGTATACTTCAAGTCAGTACTAGCAAAAAACTATGATCACTCAAAAATCATCCAAGGCCAACTTTGAGAGAAAGATCGCAAAGGCACAGAAAACAATCACAAAGCCTTCTTAGTAGTTATAGAAACCTGTGTGGAAACCCCCAGATATGCACAGAGTTAGTCAAAAAAAAAAAAAAAACACTGAATATCTATCCCAGCAGAGTGTAGCCTCTCCACACTCAGATGCCAGGTGAGAGCTATCCCTCCCAAGCCAAAAAACACAGCATCAGGGAGGGACCAGACGGTGTCCAGGGGTCAGCATACATGAGAAGAGAACTAAACCCCGCAAAAGCATGCTAATCTGCCTTCTTATTAATCTACCCAAAGACATACTACATAAGATGGTGTAAGCCTGGTCTGCAAAGCTATGGAGAGGATCATTATGGAACTCATATAACAAAGACATTGGGGGACAGACCAGACACTCCTACAATTCAATTGCTTTGTTGGCGGCAGATCCCTGCTTTTTGAACCTGGTACTTTTGAAACGTCCCACAGTGCTCGGTCCTGGGACCCCTCTTGTTTGGCATTTATTTTACCAAGGTGGTGGCAAACAGGAGGATTGTGGCTGACAAAGTTTGCAGATGACTGCAAACTGGGCGCCATAATTGATACTCCAGCAGACACAAGCATCCTTCAGAAAGGCCTCGTAGAAATGGATAACTGGTGCCAGAGCCATGGCCTTAAACTGAACGCCAAAAACTGTATAGTCATACCCTTTGGGAAAAACAAATTATCCACAAATTACCACATAGGTGGTAATCCATTAAGTACAGAAGAAGTAATCAGGGACCTAGGGACCCAAGTTGACAGTAACCTCTCATTTGACACTCACATTGCCAAGGTGGTTAGGAAGACCTTCTATATTACCCACCTTATCATGAAAGGATTCACATCTAGATCAAGAGAGGTCACTGTGCCCCTATACCCTTCCTTTATCAAGCCCATAATTGAGTACAATGCCCCATTTGGGATGCACCTTACCCAACACCTGCAGCAGTTAGAAAGACCCCATAAGTACCTCACCAAGAGGATCAAGGGTCTCAAACATATGTCATATGCTGCCTGGCTGAAGAAACTCTAGCTCTATTCAGTTGCATACCGCCTACTCAGAGGCGATCTATGCCTGACGTACAAGGCCACGTCCAATCCGGTATTAATGGACATGCTCCACCTCAGAAAATCCAAATCCAACAGAGCCACGAGAGTGAGAGATTTGAACCTCAACACAGAAATAAAAAGGACGTGCTGGAGGGACAGATTCATAACCCAGAGGCTCCCTACACTCTGGAACAGAATCCCAGTCCATATTAGGCAGAGCCCCTCACTGACTCTCTTCAAGAGAAATCTTGACGAGTGGATGGGAGTTCATAGGTTTACCCTGGGGGTCATCTCTGTGTCACTACTAGACAGAAGCACAGTAAACTAAACCCTAAATGGGCATAGTATTCTCATTCCAAGGGGTGGCGAAAGCCACACACACTCTGGCTAGGCTTATAAATGCCCTAGGGCAGATAGCCTAGTATGAACCTATGAACCTATATACATCACAGCTACACATACCTCTGGGTTGTTACCACTGCACTAAGCATGACAGGCCATACATATTCAACTACCATTGTGCAAAACTGCCTTCTGGTTTGGTGTGTAGTTCAGACCACCCCCTCCCACATCCAGGAACCACACTTGGCTTCCCTGGGAACAGTGTGGATATGAAGGTGTTCACATACGCCATTACAGTGGTTAACTTCAGGTACAGGAATATTGACTGGGGGAACTACTCAGGCCTCAACAACATCACCCTACAGCCACTACAATTTGTGAATCTATGTGCTATGAGAACCAATCACCAGAGCCACAAGGGGGAATACATATTGGACCAGATCATCACCAACATGGGGACTCTATGTTCCACACCAGAGGTAGACCACCATTGTTAAGATATGACCATAACCAACTTTCCCTGGATGTCCATATCCGATCCCCACCCCCAGGCAAGGAAATCACTGCTAACAAAGTATTTCTCCAAAGCATACTTTGCACTTGTGAAGACTGGGGTGGAATACTTCAAAGGGCCTGTGCTGGAGGATTATACAGCCCAATCTGCAGAATCCTTTACTAATGCATTCTATGAGCACCTGCAGGTTTTCATTGATCATGCTATCCCAAATAAAACCAAGACTCCTCCACAACAGGAGACCTGTCTGGTTGACACCAGCCATATATAAGCTGTACAACAGAAGGAGTGAGCTAATACATAACAGAGCAATATCCCACAGAGGGAGGACATCTCTGAACAGTATTGGCAGGACACTTCAATCCCTCAAAATCATCACTTGCAAGTTTTGACAGTGAAATTGCCCAGACACTACAGATAAGGCTCCCCTCAGTCTGGAATTGAATCCCAGTTAATGTTAGACATAGACCCTCGCCAACCCTCTTCCAGCTAACTCCATCCACATGGATGTGACATTGCAAATTCAACCCCTGGGATCTCCACTGTGTCCCTGCTTGACAGAGGCACAGCAAACTAGCCTTAAATGGTGCCTTCTGTGACCTACTTTACAGAGGCACAGTAGGCTACTGTACTGGGGAGGCAGACACTAAATACACTCTGGCTAGGCTTATGTATTCCCTAGGGCAAACAGCCTAGTATCGACCTCTGCACCCATATGTTTATCTTTGGGATGCACAATATTTGTTGCTGATAAACTGTTTGCGGGTCTTTATTGCCATAGCTTTCCCTATTTCTATGAACAACTTGTGTATCTGTGGAAGATGTTTGATCATGGCAGGGTTCCAGTATATTACTTATGTCTCTGTTGTCATTTAACTGTGTGCACTGGGCAGATTGCTGTATTGTGGGAGGTTCCTGGCTTAACACATACAAATGCCAGATGTGTGTGTCCGACTTCTATACTGAGACATGGCCTAAGTGTGTGAGCATGCCCAGTTCAGGCTTTCCATGGTTTGTTGCCTGACATATGTCTCATTTATCAAAGTGTGTGAGCATGCCCAGTGTGACCTTTCCATATGTTGAGATCTGAGGTCCACTTCATTTGTGGTTGTGTGTGAACTTGAACAATATTTGTCATTTATAGTGTGTGTGCTGGAAGTCATGTTGTATTCTTACTGCCCAACTGCTTTGTGTCTGAACCCAACAGGGATTATGCTGTGCCTGCATGGTTTCCATGGGACAGTTTGCATACACTTGTCAACATTCTTTCATATTGCGCAAACAGGTAGTGTAGTGGTTCAGTCCTTTCACTCTGGTGCACAGTACTCTGGGTTTGAGTCCCATCACTGCTTTATATGTTCATACTGTGCACACCAGACTAAGGTATGACCATGTTGCATTTTGTTCAGCTATGGCCTACTTAAACCAGGCTTGTCCAACATTACTAGTGTATTCCGCAACTTGGGTGAACATTGAGAAACACTAGGCTATGTGCCCTAGGGCATTTCTAATCCTAGTCAGAGTGTGTTTGTCCTTCAACACACATTTTAACTGGAGTTTGCCATGACATTTTTCAAGGTTAGTATACTGTGCCTCTGTCTAACTGTGACATAAAAGTGATACCCAGGGTAAACCTACCATCTGCCATCCACTCATCAAGATTCCTCTTGAAGACAGTCAATGAGGGACTCTCTGGCTATCCTGAACTGTGAATTTACTCATGAGTGGAGGGAGCTTCTGGGTTATGGATCAATCACTACAGCATGTCCTATTTATTGCAGTGCTGAGGTTCAGGTCTCTCATGTGCACAGCTCAATGGGATTCAAATTTTACTAGGTGCAGCATGTGCATTGATTCCATGTTGGACATGGCTATATTCATCAGACACAGATCGCCTCTCGGCAGGCAGTATGCCACTGTCTGTAGCTGCAGTTTGTTTAATCAGGCAGATTTGGGGTCTTTCCAGTTGCTGGAGGTGTCTGCTAAGGTACATCCCACAAGCGGCATTGTACTCAATTGTGAGCCTGATGAAGGACGACTGAAGAGGCACGATGACCTCCCCTGATATAGATGTGATTACCTTCATGATTAGGTGGGTATATGAAATGTTTTTATAACCACTACAGCCACATGGTTGTCAAATGAGAGATTTCTATCAACTTGTGTCCCCAGGTCTCTTATTACTTCTTCTGTATGTAATGGGTTGCCACCTATGTGGTAATTGGTGGCCACTTACTGTTTTTCCAAAGGGGATGACTATACACTTTTTTGTGTTTAGCTTGATGACATGGCTGTGGCACCAGTTGTCTGTTTCTATGAGGCCCTTTTGTAGTATGCTTGTGTCAGCTGGGATTATGCTGTGCCTGCATGGTTTCCATGGAGGGTCAGATATGGCGACCAGTTTGTAGTCATCTGGAAACTTGTTCAGACACAGTCCTTCCATGTTGGCCTGTACCTCTGAGAATTATATACCAAACAGGGGGGTCCCAGGACTGAGCCTTGTGGGATGCCAGTTGTAGCTGGTTTGGACTCTGACATGGTTCCAGCATTTCTGGCCATGTCAGTTCTGTCCTTGAGCCAGTTTGCAACCCATCTAGTGACAAAGGGGTTTATATTTAAGCTGGTGAGCTTATCTATAATGCCCATGTGGGGTATTGTATGGAAGGCTTTTGCAAGGTCCAGGTAGGCAGTGTGGACCACCTTCCCCTCATCAATGGCCTTGGTGACTGTTTCAAATGACTCAACTAGGTTTAAGGGGCAGGATCTGCCCTTAAGAAAGCCACACTGGGTAGGGTCCAGTGTCTGTAGGTCCCCAATATCTTTATTTCTGAGGTCCATGATGATCCTTTCCATAGCTTTGCAGACCATGCTAGTCAGGATTCTGGGGTGATAGTTTGCATGATCCATTCAGGCACCACCTTTGTGGAGAGGGACTACTGTTGCTGTACACTGCTGTTTGGGTACATATCCTATGGTAAGGCTGAGATTGAGCAGTGGTTTTATTTGGTGTTCAGTTTTTCATGGACTTCATGTTGGATGCAGCCCGGGACACCATCTGGTCCCATTGATGCTGTGTGTTTTGCTTTAGGAACACTGGCTGTTACCTGAGCATCTGCGATGTCAGGGGGCCAGCACTCTGCTGGGATAGATATTTGGCCTTTTGGTGGGGGGGGGATAAGTTTGCACTGAACCTGTCAGGTCGGATGTTGGCAATGTCTGTGGGTTTGGTGTATTGTTTATCATTTTGGACTAATTCTGAGTATATCTGGGAATTCCCACCCAGGTTCCTACCATCAGTAAAGAAAGCCTTGTGATTATCCTTAGTGTCCTGTACAATTTTTATCTCATAGCTGGCCTTAGAGGATTTTATGTGTGGCCATAATTATTTGTCATAATACTGATCAGTGATGCCTTCCCTTTTTGGGTTTTGCTCTATCATGTAGTAGCTTCCTCCTTCTCTTGCATGGTTTGTTAATGGCTGGGGTCCACCAGACAGGATGCCTGCCTTTGGAGGATTGGGTCTTGGTTTTATTTGGGATTGCATAGTCCATGCATTCCTGAAGGTGTTCATAGAATGCATTCATAAAGGGTTCTGAGGTCTGGGCCATATTTTCCACAGGCACAAGGGCTTTAATGGATTCCACCTCAGTTTGGAGGAGTGCATAATTTGCTTGACACATGTTTTTCACTGTGGTTTTCTGGCCAGGGACTGGGATCAGGATGTGAATATCCAGTTAGATTACTGTATGGTCTGATCTTACCAGTGAGGGATACACTTCTCGTCTTGGCCATATGTTTACCCCTCTTGTGGGAGTGGTGACAAGTTGTTCCATAGCATTTCAGTTTATGAAGTCTAGGAACCTTTTGCCTAGGGTGTTGGTGCTAGAATAATGCTCCCAGTCTATGTTTGGGTAGTTGCAGTCACCCAATATAATGATGTTTGGTGAGACCTTCATATTTTCATGTGTTCTCAAGTAGGCCAGGTGGAGTTCCTGGATTTAGGAGGGTGGTCTGTAGCAGGCTACGAACTGGGAGGCAGTTTTAGCCACTGTTACTTGCACATGGATAGTCTGTGCTGCTTCATGCTGTGGCACCAACCTGGGGGTGTGGGTATCCTTGACAATTATTGATACGCACCCTCCTTTTGTGGTTTGTTCCATGTTTTGGGGCTGTAAAGCATGGTATGAGGTGTAACCTGGTAGTGCTAGGGTGCTCTTGGGAGCCTTGAACCAGGTTTCTGTTACTGCACAGATATCAACATTCTCCATGCTGAGGAGAGTTTGGACTGCATGCATCTTGCAGTTTAGACTTCTGGCATTGGGTAGCATTACTTCTAGTTTCGTATCCCTTGTGATACCTATGGAGGTGGGTTTGTGATTTGAGCCTTACCTATTCAAGGCACTATGGGGGTGACAACAGCCTTTGCCAGTATCCAAAAGGCCAGGGGTGATAGGGGCAAGCCATCCCTAGTGGAGCATTGTGTCTTGCTCAGCATGTCATCCCAGGCTGACAGGCATTGGATCCCCTTTGACTAACAACAATACTTAAGCCAATTGTTGTAATTGATCATCTTGTCTTCATATTGTGGCATCATGCTTGGTGAGGGTAGGTTGTTACTCATGGGTCATCCAGTTTGCATATACTACATGGTGTTACATTGCTTAATACATGGCAATCATGCCTCAGGTGGTGCTGCAGGGCTGCCTATGTTGGATGCACATACTACACTCCCTGTACATGTTTGAAAGCAGGTTGTGTCAACTTAGGCATCCCTTTTACTATATGTGTGAGTCAGAGAGAGGTATAATTTCCAGGGTTCCTACTGAGTCAGTGTATGCGCTATGCGTTGCCTCTTTGCCAAGGCCAAGGCATACTGGGCACGCCTTCTTCTGCCTACTGGGGCAAGCTCAGGTTGTTCCTCCTCCGAGTCACGCTCTGCCTGTGATGGCCTTGGCAATGGTGGGGGGCTGTTTGGGCCAGGCCTATGCTGGTCCTGCTGCAGCTGTTTTCACAGAATCATATTATGTAGCATAGCACATACCATGACAATTTGGGTACATGTAGTTGGTGAGTTCTGCAAGGCTCCACCAGATGTGTCCAGGCACCGGAACCGTGACTTGAGCAGCCCAAACACACGCTCTATTACATCATGTGTTTGTGCGTGTGCCTCATTATGGCGTTCCTGTTCAGGTGTGTGTGTTTCTGATGGGTGTCATCAGCCATGGCTCCAGTGCATAGCCAGCATCCCCCAATAGGTGACCATGTGGGATGTCCCCATTGGCAAATGTCTGGTACAGCTGCGTCAGATGCCAGATATGGGAATCATGGTAGCTTCCAGGGCAGCCAGCACACACATTCATTATTATGCCCTGGGCATTACACACAACCTGGCAGTTGATGGAGGGGAAGCCCTTGTGGTTAATGTAGGCCCTACCCCGCTCACCGGCTGGTGGTTTGATGCGTATATGCGTGCAGTCTATTGCACCCACTACCTCAGGGTATTCCGCTATTTGCTGGAAGCGACGCATATTGCTGGTCAATACCTCATGGGAACTGGGGAAATATACATGATCACCGACATGTGCTGACATGGCATCCAGGAACTGGTGCAGTACCCTGGATGCTGTTGCCTGTGATATATTGTCAGTGTCAATCATTTTATGTGGGCCAAACATCTAGATCCCTCTGAATACGTATGACAGAACATAAGAGTGACATCCGAAATAAGAAGGAAACTAATGCCTTGTATAGACACACCATCAAACATTCCAATGCACAATTTAGGTTCATGGTTATTGACAAAATTGTAGGGGATCGTAGCCATCAACAGGGTTGGCACTCTATTTTGAATAAAAAAGAACAATACTGGATTACAAAGCTTGGGGCACTTTTTCTGCCTGGTCTGAATGACCATTTATAACAGAGGCTATGTCTATCTATTCACATTAATACATGCTGTATATTGTTATATCTTTGTTTTTTCTGAATGGTGGCACTTATGTGGTTTTGTTAATATATGTTCTAGGAATTATATAATACTAGTAACTAGGATGACCAATTTACACTTCAGCACTGAGACGTTATACCTTTCTATGATTACTACATTAAGTGAATATACTTTAATTAGCTCTTGTTTGGCTTTGATGAATTTTTGTATTTACATAATCAGGTTATTATAATATTATAAGATGTAATTTACATAATTCACTCTAAAAAAATTTTCATATATCTGCTTATAGTATTATGGAATTATATCTTTTATATATTTGCTTATAGTATTATTGAATCATTTAATGTATAACTGTTGGTTTCATAATTGTATATGAACTGTTTTTGATTATTTATTTAAAATAAGTTTTTTTGGGCATTTATACATCCCAAACACTAGGTTGGGCTATACCAATAATTCCTGTTCTAATAGGGAGGAGTATAAATATAACCAGAACCAGTTCCTCTTCTTTTTTACAAATTTATTTCTGTATACCATTGATAAAGGCTGTAAGGCCGAAACCGGTCTGGTTTAGTGACATATTTTCAATATGTTACTTTGATTAATAAAGTATTTGTCACTACTTGGGTTCGCCATCTCTTTTGCTTGTCATTGTGGTTGCTCTTCGTGCGTGTGCCTCATGGCGTTCCTGTTCAGGTGTGTGTGCATTTCTGATGGGTGTCATCAGCCACGGCTCTAGTGCATAGCCAGCATCCCCCAATAGGTGACCATGTGGGATGTCCCCATTTGCAAATGTCTGGTACAGCTGCATCAGATGCCAGATATGGGAATCATGGTAGCTTCCAGGGCAGCCAGCACACACATTCATTATTATGCCCTGGGCATTACACACAACCTGGCAGTTGATGGAGGGGAAGCCCTTATGGTTAATGTAGGCCCTACCCCGCTCACCGGCTGGTGCTTTGATGCATATATGCGTGCAGTCTATTGCACCCACTACCTCAGGGTATTCCGCTATTTGCTGGAAGAGATGCATATTGCTGGCCAATACCTCATGGGAACTGGGGAAATATACATGATCACCGACATGTGCTGACATGGCATCCAGGAACTGGTGCAGTACCCTGGATGCTGTTGCCTGTGATATCCCCATCATATTACCAGTTGCTAGTATTCTTAGGCCAACACATACCTTGGTTTCCACTGGGATGGGTTCCCCTCTGTTGGTTCTGTGTGTGAGGCGTGGCCTGCACAGCTCAACAATTTGCTGCAGGATGTCTCTGTCCACTCCATAGCGCTCCACTATCTCCAGCTCATGTTACCCCTGGTAGGTGACCCTGGGCCTGTACACTCTTCTCCGTCTCCTCACTGTGGGTTGTCCAGCAGCATTTGCATTGTCACCACCCTCAGCATGTTGCATATGTCGCCTTATAACAGCTATGGCAGCCCCTAGCATTTTTTGTCTGAGTGAAGCTTTTTCAGTTTTCACTTCTAGTAGCTTACTCCAGTGTTGCAGTGTCTCTTGAGAGACACATACTGCACTGTTGTTTGCAGAGTTTTCAGTGCTGGGCTGGGCTACTATTCTGCCTGTGTAATTGCCTGATTCTGATTGTTTTCACCTGCTAGCTCTGCTAGTATTCCCTGGTAGCTTCCTACAATTTGTTGTGCTTCCTTTTTCCTGTCTGTTTCCTCAGGGGGGAGAGATGCGCATACAGGGGCACACACGCACACAGCAGCTAACATGCGAGCACACATGCTTAGATGGACTACAACTTGCTTATTCGGGTTAAAACGCGTGCACACCAGCGCAAACGCACTTACAAGTCTTTAAACAGGCTTGTACATGCTTACTCTGGCATAAACGCGTGCAGTCACACTTACACTCCATCTTACTCAGGCTTCCCAGCGTGCACACGCGCACATGCACGCTCGTCAAGAAACTTTGGTGTTATCCACAGTGTACACCTTCCATTTCTTGGCTTTCCCATGTCTACCTGTTGACACACCTCTTTCCATGATGTCTAACTGACAGCTTTCACATCCCACTCTGCTCCAATGAGCTTCATTTCTTTCATACATACCCCCCTGTGATGTCACCTATCTCCTACTCTGTTACTCCCCCTTATCCTACTCCTACACTCCAGGGAATGTGCTCATATGCTATGTAAAAGTGCGATTCACTATCCTAACACACATTTACATAGGATTGCCTACTAATGCTTAGTTACATGTCTTACACTGAGCTTCCCCCCTTAGCAACCCCTACTCGGTAGCCATGTTGTTTTCAGCCTGCTATTCCCTTACATTGTAAATTGATGGCTTGCATAAAACCCATGTTTATGGGTTTTAAATATTTTTCTGTTATTATTTTTTTTTTTAGCGCAGCCTGTTTGTGCGGCACTGCGCTACATTTAAAAAAAAAAAAAAACATTTTTATTTTAATTTTGCATGGTGGTACGTTGCCAGTGGCCACATATTTGGCCATTGGCATGCTTCCTGGAACATATGCAACCTTTATTTGGAGCTGACAAGGCTCCATTGTGCTATTTGCAGAACGGTACTCAGTTGTCAACTGAGTACATTTCTGTAGATAACGCGGCTCTTACACGGACAAGTTTGTGCTTCCTGGATCACAAAATTACCTCATTTGCATGCCTTTTGGCTGCGAGATAATTTGCATATCCAAGCCCTGTCCGTGTAAGAGCCGTTTTAGGAGCTCTCTTACATGCCCCTACAGGCTGTTCGTGGATCGCTCGTCGGATATGATGGCTGCATGGAGTCTTACACTACTCTTAGACTCCGTGCAAGCCATCGTGAATCCGGCCCCCTGGGTTTCTAAAGTATACAATATAAATATAAAGTATAAGCCAAACAGTCCACTTATTTTGCATTTGCATATATCCTATGGGCCTCTATTACAGGAGGTTTAACTTATCACACAGTGAAAACTCTACCTTGCTAGTTTTTTTCTTGTAGTTTTTACTAATTGGTTTGTCTGTGTGACCTTTTTACTATTTGCTTTGGATGTTAATTAGGATATTTTGCAGACACCTTAATGGTTATAGACATCAGCTGGGTGTAAAGACCCTGCATTTCTAAAGTATAGCCAAACAGTCCACTTATGTTGCACTGATGAGGTCATAAGAAGGCAAAAACATGCATATCCACAGCTAGAGGGGGTTGTATTTAGTGGACTGAATGTACCCACATAGATTTAAAATGAAAAAGACATGGACATTCACAGTAGCTGAAACAGCTGATTTTCTTAAGGGTTGGATTTTGCATACATCTCATACGCCTCTATTACAGGAGGCTTAACTCAATACAGCTGAGTACACCTTCAGGCATTTCTAGATGCATTTTCTTATTATTTTTTCACCATTTGTTAATGTTTTAAAGCTGGATGGAATGTTTTTTGGAATAAAAACCTTTTGAGGACATGATTTGTATAATTAATTACCTGATTGGGTTAATTATGTAAGGTATTTTGATGTAATTTCCTGTTCTGTTCTGTTCTGTTATGTTCTAATGAAGTCCTTTGGTAATTGTAAGGATGAAAGCACTTAGGTTTTAGATTTGGTCTTGGTCTTTGGAAGAGGTTTATTAAACTTGTTGGATGATGGTCTTGGTCTTTGTTAGAGGTTTATTAAACTTGCTGGATCACTTAGACTGCAGCATTTTGGCAGTGTACCTCTTTTTGATTTCCCCATCTATTTACCCAAATTCTTTTGGAAGAGAGTGAGGGACGGGCTTTGTTTTATGAAGATGGGAGGTTTATTCCACAGACTAGGTAGCCTTTGGGATATGAATCAGTCTCTCTACAGCAAAATCTGTTTGAGTCAAAAATAAAGTTCAGGTCCATTGAAAACGTAACCCTCATATAATTTTTCTTGCGAATATGTAACGTTTTCATCAGGGCTGGATCAGAGAATGTCTTGTAGGTCAGGCATAAATCACCTCTCAATAAACTATATGAGAAGGAGTAAAAGGGATAGGGTCTTTAGTCAGTCTGTAGAAGATCTATGTCTTACACTTTATATTTTTAGCGAGAAACCTCTGGGGCCACTCCAGTTAGTGTTAGTGCCTGGTTAGGTACATGTAGAAGGGAACACTGTACTCAATTCTGGGCCTGATGAGGGCCAAGTACAATGGCACTAGGACTTCCTTTGAACTTGACACTATGCCTTTACTTATACATTGAGTCAAAAAATTCCTCACTACTGTACTTGGTGGTCAAAGTTTAGATTACTGTCTATCTGTGTTCCTAGGTCCCTCACCACTGGGTCTACTTTTAGGGGTGTGCTAGCAATATTAAAATTTACAAGGATATCTGATTTACCAAAGGGTATGATTAAACATTTCTTCCATTAAGTCTCAGACCATTGCTTTGGCACCAGTCATTTTATTTATTTATTTTTATTTATTTAACATTTGTTTGCCAGGATATTCCGACTGGACAACAAGTGTCCGTTTTCAGCGGAGTCCTGGGGAGAAAATTTCCATAAGGTTACAGAGAGAAGACAAATTTACAAAAGAGACATTACAGAGTAGTAGCATACAGATTGTAGACTTTACAGCCATTAGTATACAATAAGAGGCTATTCCTTCTTTTGGTTGAAAATACAAGTGTACAGAATATACAATGAGAGTAGATAAGAACCTGGTAAAGCATTGCAAGATATTTCACAACTGAATAAGAGTATATAAATGTTTAAGTTTTCCATATATATATATATATATATATATATATATATATATATATATATATATATATATATATATACAGTCAAGCAAATATACATGCAAGAGTATACATACATATATATGCATACACATACATACACACACACACACAGACACTAATATATATATATATATATATATATATATATATATATATATATATATATATATATATATATATATATATATATATATATATATATATATATATATATATATATATATATATATCTACACACACACACACACACACACACACACACACACACACACGCACACACACACACACACACACACACACACACACACACACACACACACGACGCACGCACACACACACACACACACACACACACACACACACACACACACACACACACACACACACACACACACACACACACACACGTACATACACTCATATGTATGGATAGGTAGAGTTACATGGTGTTGTTTGTGTTGTCCAGGACAGATGGGGTGTAGATACAATAAGTAGACAAGGCTTCAGGGGGTCAATTACAGGTGCATAGATGGTTGGTGAAGAGGCATGTTTTAAGTAGGCTTTTGAAGTAGGGTGTGGAGTTTTGTAGTCTGAGGTCGGGGGAAGGTTGTTCCATATTTTTGCTATTTCATGGGCAAATAGTGATTTCACGGAGTTGTTTTTGCATGTGATGGTTTCGATTAAGGCTTTGTTGGAGGACCAAAGTTGTCTATTTGAATTGTAGAAGTTCAGCATGCCAGTCAGGTCAGGGGTTTTCTTAGGATAGTACAGAATTAGATAAGCTAGGCTGAGTTGATGGTACCTTAATAGGTTCAGAAATTCAAGCCCGTGCAAGGCATTTGTCATTTTATGATGGTTTGTAAGATGTCAGCATCATTTGAAGGTTCATTGATTGCACCCAGCTTACAGACACCGGCAAACTTTTTGAGACAGAGGTCCCCAACACTGACCTTTATTTCAGACAAGTATATACCAAATAGAAGTGTTCCTAACACTGAGCCCTGTGGGACACGGCTAGTAACAGGTTTCTTATCTGAAGTAGATTCACCTATCCAGTCAACGTGTCCTGTCAGTGAGCCAGTTTGCTATCTGTCTGATCATGAGGGGTTTATACCTAACCAATAAGTTTATCTATGATCCCTGAGTGCAGGATTGTGTCAAAAACTTTGACCAGGTCTAGATAAGCAGTGTGCACCATTTTACCATCATCCAGGGCCCTGGTGACGTTTTTGAAGAAGTCCACAAGACTGAGCAGGCAAGACTCTTGCACCATATTACTGTGCGGGATACAGACCCTACACATAAAACTACTTATGCTGAGGAGCTTAGAGGTAATCTTAGTAAAACACTAAGACCTTCTACAGAGTGCAAAGAAAGAGCCCTTAGTCATCACATAAACAGTCCATTAAAACACCACCCACAGCTACACATAGTAGCACTGTATCCAGTGCCTCCACTGCTAAGCCCTTAAGGCAAACCAGCATACAGCCAAACTTCCTGGTCATTGGTGATTCTGCAGTTAGGCAATGTCTCCCTCACAAGACTTAGTAAGGAGAGAGTCATGGTTATCTGCCTTTCTGGGGCTAGGATCCGTCAAGGTACACAGGCACTCAGGTTATTGAACCAGAGGTACCAGTATGACTCTGTCATAGTCTAGATGTGGATGTTAATGACCTGAGATGTACGTCCCTTGACTATATGAAGTGAAACATACTCAAGCTTGCTGATTATGTGTCTCACTCAGGTATGGGCCTAACACTGAGCAACATACTACCTTCTCTAAGGATGATGCCATGTTACCAAGAGAAAATGATTGATTTTAACAACTGGCTTTGCTTCTGGTGTCAATCTGGGGGGGGGGGGGGGGGGTTACAATATTTGACAGCCTGGGAGGACATGGTTGACAGATCATGCTGCTTTGCCAGGGATGGTCTGAACTTATCCCCTCTAGTCTTTTGAATACTAGCAAAGACTTTTCCCACCCCCATAGTGCCTTTTTATAGGCAATGCCAAAATGATAAACCTACCGACTTAAGTGAACCTATGAAGAAATATCTGAAGGTGGTACTGCTCAATGTTAGAAGTCTAAACAAGAAATTCCACTCCCTGCAAGCCTTCCTCTCCCTGGATAGTGTAGACATCACTGAAGTAATGGAGATATGGTATAAAATCGGTGAGAGTACCCCAGCATTGCAAGGTTTTAATACCTTTCACACCTTTATACTAGCTACTACACAGGAGGGAACTAAAGGCAGTGGAGTCTCAGTCTATATTAAAAATAATCTCACATCCAGACTAGTTAAAGCTTATGACCCACTGGAAGTCATACATGTAGAACTCACTATAAACAGGGTGTTGTACCATATCCTTGCAACATATAGGTCCCCTGTCATGTCCCAGGAAACACATACTACCTATCTCACTGTGCTAGATTCCACACCATTCAACCCAATACAATATTCATGGGGGATCTCAACTACCCCTCTATAGATTGGGAATATTACACCACTTCTAATGTATAAGTCCAGCAATTCCTAAACTTTGTTAATACCAACATCCAGGAACAATTGGGTCATTCTCCTACTAGGGGTACAAAAATCTTTGACCTTGGACTCACGAACATGGGGATATGCAATATCTTTGCTTGGCAGATCTGACCATATGGCAATATTACTTGAAATAAAACTTAAATCCGGGCATCCGGCGAAAGCAAAAACCTTTGAGAACTATTCCAAGGCTAACCTCTCTACTAAACAGCATGTTCGCTAAATTCCAAGCACCCCCAAACCCAGTAAACACCATAGTATACACTGAGCTAATTACAAAAGCTCTGTACAGCTATATTGCCAATTGTATAGAGTGAGCTGTGCTCACTCATATTAAGAATAAGACAAACTCAAAATATAAGCCACCCTGGTGGAATCACACTATCAATTGGTTATACAACAAAAGAAAAAATCTTGGCCAAGTGTAGGAGGAATAATGCCGTACATACTAAAAACCCCCTGACCAATCTAAAGGGGCAGCAAAGAGGGTTATTTAAAACTTCAAAGGCTAAATTTGAAGAAAAAAATAGCTTCTCAGGCAAAAAACCACCACAAAGCTTTCTACAGCTATGTCCGTAACCTCAGAGGAAATACACAACAATAAACAGACTTACTGTAAATGGCATTATTCACATTGAACCAAGGACATTGCCAACCATTTGATTGACAGGTTCAACTCAAATTTCTTCCCCTACTCCCCCTGATAGTCCAAAGGAAACACCACATAACACAATCCTCCCAACCATTACTAAGGAACAGGTCATGAATGCCCTTTCCAAGACCAAAAACATTGCCTTGATGTGCCCCAATAGCATTTTATTTATTATTTATGTATTTATTTTACATTTGTTAACCAGGAAAGTCCGACTGAGTCAGGAACCCATTTTCAGTGGAGGCCTGGGGAGAAAAGCTCAACAGAGTAAAACACTGACAAAATAAAAGTACAGATATATTACATTTACATGTGGGAGTGTATGTTACAATAAGTTACAAGGGAGACAATTGGTATAGATTTACCACAGTAAACTTTAAAAACAAGAAATAGAGATATGAGTTTATACAGTTGGTTTAACAACTACTATTCTTTTTAGATAGACTATATGCAATTTGAAAAGTTTTATATAGTTATATTATCTGCAAAAAAATCTTTTAGGAATACTGCAGGTATATATTTAGAAAAGGGGTAAATTGGTCAACTAATGCACATCAGAAAGTCTAGCAGCTAATTTACTTATGAAAGAAATGGAGGGCTTAATATTTGTAGTCAAGTATAAAGTTCTTTGTCATGTTTCAGTAACTCTATCTGCTTCGTCCTTTGATGGGGGGAGAAGGAAGGAAGTATAGTGGAGTAAAGGAGGGGAAGGCAGGGAGAGGGGAGGAAGGAAGAAAAGTATTACAGAGTAAAGGAGGGGAAGGTAAGGAAGGGGATAGGAACTGGGTTCCCACGTAATTTCTGAACAGGGGCAAATACTAGTTTCTAGAAGTTTTTTTATTAGTGTAATTTTAAAATTCTTGTTGTTCATTATTGCTCTGTTTGCTGGTAAGGCATTGCAGATGTTTTGCCATATTGAGTTGTAAGTGCTCTAGGAGATGTGGAAGTTTGAGTCAGTTGAGGGCACTGAGAGCTGTACAGTCGTCTGTAATGAGGTGCATTTACAGCAAATTTAGCAAGTTTGTTATAACATGATTCAAGTTTGTTTTTCAGGGTAATCTGAATGTTTGTCAGAATGGGAGCACAGTAGAGTAGGAAGGGGAGAAGGCAAGTAATGGCCAGGTTGGTTTTGGTGGTTGTATTCATGAACATTTTGTGCTGGTAGAGCATTCCTTGTTTGCAGTGAGTTGTATGATTCCATAGTGGATATGTGGATCAAATGAAAGTTTATTGTCTGTGGTCACTCCTAGTAGTTTGGTTTGAGATACAACTTCTATTTGACTATTGTTTAGTGAAAAGATCTTAAAGTTGGCTGAGAGATTTTTGGGTGTAAAAAGGAAGACTTCGGTTTTATTTGGGTTCAGCAGGTGCTGTGCATTTTTTAGCCAGGTTTCAATGGAAGAGCAGGCAGACTGTGTTAGATGCATAAGGTTTTTTATGTTGTTGGAGGTGGAGATGAGAGTGGAATCATCAGCATATTGGATTAGGGAGCTTTGGTGGGAGGTGGTGTGAAGGTTGTTAATGAGGAAGTTAATGAGTAATGGTCCAAGAATGGATCCCTGAGGAAATTCTATATTATTTAGTAGATAGTTGGAGATACTTACCTGCCATTTTATACATTGAGTAACTTGGAATGTTTATTAAATAGCATGAAACATGACCTTTCTGGTCCACTTGAATCATGTTTCAGCTGTAGCCTTCAGTCAGGTTTTTGCCCAAGGAACGTAAGATGGCTACATTCATTCCCTTGCACAAAGGAGGTGCAACCATTGATCCAGGTAACTACAGGTCCATAAGTCTTAACAGCATCATATGCAAGGCCATGGAAAGAATCATCATGGGCATGATAAATGAGGACATAAGTAACCTGCAAATGCTGGACCCATCACAGTTCGGCTTAGTTAAAGAAAGGTCATGCCTATTAACTCTGGTGGACCTTTTCTGAGAGGGTCATCAAAGCATTGGATGAAGGCAAGACTTTGCACATAGCTTACCTCACCCTGGCCAAGGCTTTTGATATAATACCCCACTCAGGCATTATGGACAAGCTCATTAATCTAGATATAAACCCTTTTATCACCCACTGGATAGCCACTCTCATTGATAGGACCCAGGAGGCTAAAATAGATGAGGCGACCTCCACCAAGAGGCTAGTCACTAGCAGAATTCCCCAGGGCTTGGTAATGGGCTCGCTCCTTTTTGTTATTTATTTCTCTTAAATGGAAGCAAATGCTGAGGGTCTATGGCTGACTAAGTTTGCAGATTATTGCAAACTGGGGATTATCATCATCTCCCCTCCAAACACTAGCATATTTCAAGAAGATTTATCTCTGACTAACAAATGGTGCCAAAGCCAGGGTCTTAAACTCAATGCTAAGAAATGCATAATTGTACCCTTTAGGAAGTCAACCATCCCAGCTATTTCCCATGTTGATAATACACTCCTAAGAGAAAACCCAGTTGTCAAGGATATTGGTATGCATGCAGACAGTAGCCTTACCCTTGACCACCATGTAACTGCAGTGGTGAGGAAATTCTTTTATGTTGTGCAACTTATAAGTAAGAGCATGGCATCTAGAAAGAGGTCATTATCCCACTGTACTCTGCCCTTATCAGACCAGTCATAGACTACAGTGCTCCCTTTGGTATGTACCTGACCAGCCATATGCAGCAACTAGAGCAACCTCAGAGGTTCCTAATAAAAATATACAAGGCGTAACAAACTTGCCTTATGCAGAGTGCCTTAAAGCCATTTCCCTCTACTCAGTCTACTGCAGATTATTGATGGGTGATCTATGCCTGGCTTACAAGGCATCTACAAATCCCACAATTATGAATCTTCCTACATATTTGTAAGTCAAAGAGTACCAGAAGTACAATGTTTAGTGACCTGAAGTTTGTCTGTGACTTGAATAGAACATGCTAGAAAGATAGATATATGTCCCAGAGGCTGCCCTTCCTATAAAATAGGCTTCCCAATCATGTGGAGATGAGTTTGTCTATTACCCAGTTTAAATGTAACCCAGACCAGTGGATGGGGAATAGGAAATTTACACCAGGCCTGGCACCCATGTCCTTTATGGAAAGAGGTATCTTATAAATGCCTTGGCCTCATTGTCCTGTTTGGATACAGGACATCATTATTCTTTTGGGAAAACTTGGCTACATCTAGAAGGGCACCCCATGGTTGAGAGACTAGTAACAGTCTAGGAATCATTGAATTAATTAGACCCCACTTTGACAAAGCCAAATTAGGTCTGGTCCAGTGTTTAGAGATTTCCTATGTCATTATTGATCAGGTCCATGATAATTCTTCCCATGGTCTTGCAGATAAGACTGGTCAAGCTTATAGGTCTGTAGTTCTCTGGGTCAGCTGATGGGCCTCCATTGTGCAGTGGCATGACTGTTGTAGTCCTCCATTCCTCTGGGAGAAAGCCTGTCCAGAGGCTGTGGTTAAAGAGAGTTTTTAGTGGCCCTCATAGATTTTGTTTTAAGCTATTTAAGAAGCATCCTGGAATGTTGTCAGACCCATGGAGGCTGTGTTTTTGGATTTAGTGAGTGCAGTAAGGACCTGTTCCCTCATAATGACCAGTAGGGGGATGGTTGCGGGTATTTCTAGGTGCATGACAGGTGCTGATGGGGAGAATAAGTTTGAACTGAAGTCATCAGCCAGCAGGTGTGCTATAGTTTCACGCTGGATGTAAGTGTTGCCTTTCATGATTAACTCAGCACATTGCTGAGCATTTCCTCTGAAGTTATGAACATAATTAAAAAGAGCCTAATGGTTATCTTTCACCTAGCAACCTATCTTTGCCTCATAGTTTGCTTTGGCAGATTTGATCAGCTCTACAGTTTGTTTGTTTAGACTGATGAGTGTCTTATTTGCACTGTTTTGTCTATTCCTTCTTGGCTTTGGAGAGGATTTTTTTTTCTTTTGCTGAGTAGCATATTTATGTTAATGGTCCGCCAGGGTGGTTTATTTTAGCCAGTGATCATAGGTTTCTCTCAGACAGGTACTGCCTTGTCCATGCCACTATGAATGGGGTTGTTCAGTGCTTTTGTGTACACCTCTGAGTAGGCCTAGGTGTCATCTGGGCTCAGAGAGGCCTGGAGGTCTAATAACATGTCACCTAGTTTGAGGTAATTGGTCTTAGCAAAGTTCTTAACAGGTTTGGAGTCTAATAGGGGATCTAGGTTAGTTTTAATACTAAAGGAGATAATTTTGTGGTCAGACCTTACAAGGGAGGAGATAATGCATGGTAGGGAGCAGCATCCCTCCATGTTCTTGACTACTAGGTCTAGGATATCTGTATCTGTAACTCCATAAGCTATTACTTTCTGTAAATAAACTCCTAGTGTGTCTATAAGCTACAGCTCTAGCAAAGAATAAAAAAAAATATTTTTTTTGCTTCTAACAATTTTTATCTTGTACTGTATCAGTTGTATCTTCTGTACTACTATTATGTATGTATTGTGTATTCTGTGTATTACTGTTATGTATTTTTACTGTCTGTATTTACTTTGATTTTCTGTACTATTCTGGAGCTTTTCTCCCCAGGACTCCATTGAAAACGGGCTCTTCATGGCCCAGTGGACTATCCTGGCAAACAAACTGCAAATAAATAAATAAATAAAATAAATAGTTCCTCCAGGGTGTTTGTGTTGAAGATGTCCACAAACTCTGAGCAAGTGAATTATGGGTTGTATTAGGCTGAATGTTTAGAGATTCCAGTAGGTTTAGGTAAGAGGTGTGGACTTCCAGACTCATGTTAGGGGATCTGTAGCTAACAAGAATATGATAGGTTGTTGCACCTATGGTTAGTTGGACATGGAGGAGCTCAAGCATGTCATGTTGTTGGACCGTCTAGCAGTGTACTTGCCCTTTATTAACACTGAGACACGGTTTACCATTGAAATGCCGATCCGACTATGTGCGACTCGACTTGCGTGAAGGCGGAAGAGCGAATGTCACCGCGGTCGAATCCAATTGTGCAAACAGCAGATCCTCGCCCCTGCATGAACCATGGTAGCATGGGTGTGGAGGTGTTGTGCGGCCGGTAATGTCGAACGTCGAATGCCTGGCGGTGGCGAACAATTTTTGTGGTTTCGGTTCGCATAAATACGTCGCAGAAGTGGCTGTTCGACCAAGTTCGATCGCTATTTCAATAGTAAACCCTGAGACACATGCTCCTTTTGTTTTATCCTGAGTTGAGAGGGATCAAAATGTATGAATGGCATTATAGCCTTTGATATCTGGGGTGCTTTCCATGGTTCTGAACCATGTTTCTGTGACTGCACATATGTTGGCATTCCCCAGGGCGAGGAGTGCTTCCAGGGAGTGCAGTTTTTTATTTGAATTCCTAGCATTGAGCAGCAGTACCTTTAGGTAGTTGCAATTGATTTTTGTTATGTTGGAGGGTTTAACAACTTTGTATGGCCTAAAAAAGGCACTATGGAGATAAATAAAGTTTTGTCAGTATCCAGAAGCCAAGTGGTAACAAGTGCAAACCATCTCTGGCAACGCATTGGTTTGTTGAGTATGTCTTCACAGGCTGACAGATATTGGATCCCCTTGTTGTGACACCAGAAACGTAGTCAATTGTTGAAGTCAATCATTTTTTTCTGGTACTGTGGCTTCACCACTGATGAACATAGGATGCTATTCAAGGCTAGACTGGGACACCTGCCTGGGACACATATTCAGAGAGTTCCATCATGTCTCTCTTCATAAAGTCCAGAATGATACATCTTAGATCATTTATGCCTACATGGACTATGACTGTGTTATACTGATACTTATGGTTTAAAGACCTAAGTACATGCATGATCTGGTGGATCCTGGCTCCAGACAGACATCTCACTGTGATCTTCTCCTTGTTAAGCCTTTTAAGGGAGACATCAGTATGTCTTACAAAGGAATCCCTGATAGCTAGAATGTTTGGCTGAGTGGTGTGTTTCCTTATGGGCTTGGAAGCAGGCCTGCTATGATTTTCAGAGTTATGTGTTGTGTGAGGTGATGTCTTCTTTGAGTGCAAGCAGGGCCAATAAGAGATGCTTTTAGGTGGTCTTGGAGGTTTGGGTAGATTAAAAGTTAGTACCTCCACATATGTGGGTTCATGTGTTTCTTTCTTAGTGTTGGTAGTTAAGTGTTTTGGGTGTAACTCTGACAACCTGGTCCGCATTTTTCGTGTGTTTATGTGAGAGCTTTGCCTCCAATGATATTGTGTATCTATAAAACTCACACACTGTTTTCTAAAATTAAATGGTTATCAGTGAACAAGAGGCAGTTACTACATTGCCTCATGATGCCCATACCCACCAGGCCACAAACAGAAATGAAACAGAGAAGCACCTATCCATTATAACAGATCCTTAGTAGATGGGAATGATTAGGGTATAGTCACTTAAAGGTCTAAGTGAGAGTGTTTAGTAGTATACTATTAGATGACTTGCAGTAGTGCTCCCCTCTGCACAAACTGGCAGTTCTTTGAGCAGCTAGAGAGAGACTATGGACAACGTTTCCTGTAGAGGATATTAAACTGGACAGGTTTGCTTATATACAAAGCATGGGTAACCATGTTTGTGCGACACAGTTAAGCCATTAGGCTAATCAGATAAGCCTTCCAACAGCAGTTCTCAAATCAGATGGGTTGAATCAGCCCTCTGCTCTCACCAGAGTGCAGAAAAAACCTTTTAATGTAAAACAAACTGGATTTGTGCTCAAGTGCATTAACAAATGCTTTACAACAGAATGCAGAACACATGCAGTATCAAGAATCTTTGGAAATAAGTTCACAAACTCTGAGAAATGTTCACAAATACAGAAAAAGGTCTGCAAACAGAAACTGTGTAAACTCAGTAAAATTTGCAAAACTTACAAATATTTTGGCAAACTCAGAACAGTTTTTGCAGTATCAGAGGAGGTTAGGAAATATCAGAATACTGTTAAAACAACCTAAGAACAGTACAGTAACAAACAGATGGCATATCTTTAACAACTGCAGGCTAAAAAACAGTGATAAATTCAACAAGATAAATAAATGCAACACAGAAGTATTAAATAACAATGAGATAGAGCAAGTCTTCTTTCAGCTTTTCCTGGTTAGGGGTCGCCACAGCGGAACTCCGGTCCGCTAATGATTGGCAGTTGATTTTTATGGTACATAAAAAAAAAAAAAAAGCCGGTACGGCTTGCCAGGCCTGACGCACACTCATTCACGCATGTCTCCACCGCAGAAGATGCTCTAGCTGAGAATCGAACTGGACAGCGTCTTACTGTGAGTGAAAAACTATATACATATATATATATATATATATATATATATATATATATATATATATATATGAAAAACTATATATATATAAAACTATATACATATATATATATATATATATATATATATATATATATATGAAAATCTACATAGATATATATATATATATATATATATATATATATATATATATATATATATATAGGGTCTATATTATAACAGCGAATGCTTAAAAAAGTAAATGCTGTATAGTCGACCAAAAAAAAAATGAAAACACAAAATTACAAACAAAGGGAACAGCGATTTTTTTCCCAGGGAAAAAAAACACTGGTCCGCAAAAAAAAAACCCACAAAATAAAGTGGAGGGCTTCACCCCAACACCCCTAGATGTGGGGGCTGTGCCCCCACACCCCCTACTTAAATATGCCAATTCTGAGATCGCACCACAGTGGAGAAAACGGCAAAGTCCCAAAAACGGTCCAGTTATTTTTTTCCCCTGGGAAAAGAAATCGCTGTACCGTGTCTTCAGGATCTTGCCATTTCGACATTTATCTGTCGATTAAACAGAGTTCGCTATATTAAGCATTCACTTACTTAATAGGGAACATATATATATATATATATATATATATATATATATATATATATATATATATATATATATATATATATATCAGCTTTGTAGGTCCATAGATGATTTTACTCACCAAGTGAAGCTGTGATGAGACCAGCATTAGTAGTAGCCTGGCAGTAGCTATTCTTGCGACTCCCCTCTTTTCATCAATCTTGACAAGCTAATTCTTTGTTTTCAGTAAGTACTGCTTGATTTATTTCTAACTTCAGAATATCTGCCTAAATACTTCATCCTTAAAATTTCAGGGTCTATGTATTAGTTTCCCTTCAAGTGTTTGGCAGTGCTCTGTACAGACTCAGACACCTTGAGTGACATTTTTCTTGTAAAAGCACAGCTGAAATTTCTCCAGTACCTAGTTGTACATTGGACAACTAGTTTACAGTGACAAGCAGTGCTCCCATAGTTGCAAACTGGATACTCCTGACAGTGATTGATATTCTCACTCCAACTGTCTAATTAATAAAAAAGGGTCTGTGGCCATGGATATGAACTTTCCTACTGTCTCCATTACCAGCTTGGTGGATATGGGCATCCTAAGGCAGTGTAGAAATTGCCTCATGTCTACTGACAAATAGGTAATTCTCAAACAAACTGATATGGTATGTAAGAGATGTATTTACACACTGTCACTGGAGGCAAAGCTCTATCATAAAAGTACTCCTAATGTCAATAAGGTTGTAAGTAGTACACACGCTGCACCCATCATGCACAATTCAAAGCAGACACATCAACCCACATATGCTGAGGCAATTAAATGTAACCTTCCGAAACCACAAAGACCTCCTAGATGAAGTACACATAACAGATACCCTCAGCAGCCCCAAATGCATTCTTTCAAAACAACACCCACATAAACACATAGAGCTACATCTCACTGAGCATCTACCTCTGAGATCATAAGGCAAACCACCACACAATCCAACATTTATGTCACTGGAGACTCCATTGTGAGACATACTGATGTCCCTCTCACCTGGCTGAGTAAGGAGAAAGTCACTATCAGTTGCTTATCAGGGGCTATGATTTGCCACATTACGCATGCACTCAGGTCATTGGACCACAATTACCAATATGACTCAGTCATAGTCCATGTGGGACTAAATGACCTAAGATGTACCTCCCTAGACTATATGAAGAGATGCATCATGGAGCTCTTAAATTATGTATTTAAGGCTGGTATGAGCCTAGCAGTGAGCAGCATTTTCCCTTCTCCAAGGATGATGCCAGAATATGAACAAAAGATGACTGACTTTATTAACTGGCTTAGTTTCTGGTGTCATTCTAAGGGGGTGAAATATTTGTCAGCATGGAAGGAGATGGTCAACAGACCATGATGCTTTGCCATGGATGGTCTGCACCTCTCCCATCAAGACTTTTGAATATTAGCTAAAACGTTTTCCCCCATAGTGCCTTTTTTAGGCAATGCCAAATTGAAAGCACTTCTGACATAGCAAATCAAAACTAAGAAACTCTGAAGGTATTACTGCTCAATGCTAGGAGTCTAAACAAAAAACTCCACTCACTAGAAGCTCTCTTTACCCTAGAGAATGCTGCCATCTTTGCAGTCACTGACACATGGTTTAAAGTCGCAGACAGCACACCAACAGTGCAAAGTTATAATGCCTTCCATACATTTAGGCCAGCTACTTCACAGGTAGGGACTAAAGGTGGAGGTATCTCTATTTACATCAAAAATAAATATACTTCAAGGTTGGTCAAATAGGACAATGCACTTGAGCTGCTTCATGTTCAAATAGCCATAGCCAAAAGCCAATACCACTTCCTTGCAAGCTATAGGTCCCCCTCCATGACCCAGGAAACCCATACAGTGTATTTAAACTTATTAGAAACACTAACCATCCAACCCAATACCATATTCATGGGTGACTTTAATTACACCTCTATTAACTGGGAATCCTATATGACACCAAACTTACATGCACAGAGATTCCTGAATTCTGTAACCACAAACTCCCTGGACCAGGTAGTCAATACAGCAATCAGGTGTGCAACCATACTGGATCTGGTCCTCACTAAAATAGGTAAATGCTGCACACCCCCTACTGTAATGCCTTCCCGGTAAGGTCAGACAACAAAATAGTTCCTGAAGTAAAAATAAAACCTGATCCCAGCTAAACCTGGAATATCCAGGAACTATTCTAAGACTAAATTCCTGCTATTAAATGAGAACCTGGCAAAATTTCAAGCCCCCATAAACCACGAGAATACTGTTGCCTATGCAGAACTGTTCACATAAATCCTATACAAGCATGTTAATAAAAGTACAGAACTAATTCAAAAAAACAAGCCACCCTGGTGGAATCACAAAATCAATAGGTTGTATAACAGGAGGAAGAAAATCCTGGCAAAAAGTAGGAGGTGCAATATCCAGCAGGATAAAAGCACTCTCATCAAACTAAACAAACAGCTCAGAGGACAAATAAAGTCTACCAAAGTCAAATTTTAAGTAAGTTTGGCCTCCCAGGCCAAGGACAACCACAAAGCATTCTTTAGCTATGTCTACAACCTCAAAGGCAATGCACAATTGTGTGCAGAGCTCATTGTAAATGGAGTCACCTATACTGAGCCAGAAGATATAGCAAATCTCCTGGCTGATAAATTCAGGTCCAACTTTACCCCTCTCACTCCCTCAGCCTTCCCTCAGGGAATATCATCAAATATAACTCCCAGTACTATCACTAGGGAATGGGTCCTTAATACTCTCTCTAACACCAAGAACACTGCATCAACGGGCCCAGACAATATCCCAGAATGCCTTCTAAATAACATGGAACATGATTTATCAGGGCCTCTGGAATTACTATTTAACTGTAGCTTCCAAACAGGCTTCATACGAATGGAGAAAGGCAATAGTCATCCCTCTGCACAAAGGTGGGCCATCTACAGACCCTGGAAACTACAGACCCATAAGTCTCACTAGTCTTATATGTAAAGCCATGGAAAGAATTATCATGGAGATGATCACTAGAGATATAGTAAACCTCCAGACACTGGACACAGCCCAGTTTGGTTTCATCAAGGGCAGATCATGCCTACATAATCTGATGGACTTCTTTGAGAAGGATACCAAAGCAATGGATGAGAGCAAAATCCTTCACACTGCCTACAGTGACCTGTAAGGCATTTGACACAATACCCCACTCGGGCATTGTTGACAAACTGAAGAGGTTAGGTGCAAACCTGTATGTCACCTGGTGGATAGCCAACTGGCTCACAGACAGGACCCAGGAAGTTATAATTGGGGAGTCCACCTCTACAAAGAGGCCAGTCACAAGTGGAAGCCCTCAGGGATTGGTCCATGGACTACTCCTTTTTGGTATTTACTTCTCAGAAGTCAAGGCAAATGTCAGTGGTCTCTGGCTGACTAAATTTGCAGATGATTGCAAATTAGGAGCTGTCATTGAATCTCACACTGACACAAATGTTCTCCAGGAGGGGCTGACACAGACAAACAACTGGCATCATGGCCATGGACTAAAACTAAATGTCAAGAAATGCATAATAGTATCCTTTGGGAAGTCATCCATCCCTGATAACTATCATATTGACAACACACCCCTTAGACTTGACCCAGTAGTTAGGGACTTAAGGACACACATAGATAGTAATCTAGCCTTTGACCATCATGTGTCTACAGTGGTGAGAAAATAATTTTATGTTGCGCAACTTATAAACAAAGGTAGGGCATCTAAGTCCAAGGAAGTCATTGTTCCACTATATTCAGCATTATAGAAATAGAAATAAAAATCCAATACTGCACCAAAGTCCTAACACACGAACCAGCCAACGAAATAGAATAAAAACGGTGTAGGACACTGCTGAACTGTATCACTTTTATTGCATAAAAACACAAGATAAAACACAAGATGAGCGCTTTCGGGATATTCCCTTCATCAGATACTATTCTCATAAAAGAAACACTTTTTAAATTAATGAATAGCCAATAGCAGTCAATGAAAAACCCGCCTATTTTGGAGGGTGGGTTTCACAGGAATCACATCATTAAGCCCTGGTTTCCTACTGGCCAGCAGCTCAATTATCCACCTGGATTCAGTTAACTCTGTTATGTTCTTCAGATTGCCTCCTCTATTATTCAACTTGACATTTACAATAGCCCTAAAAGTAAAACTGTGGGTGGGGTGGTCCATCACATGTCTACTTAAGGCATTATTTATATCATTATTCCTTATACAGGACAAATGTTGCAAGATCCTTTGCTTAAACTGTTGATTGGTCTTACCCACATAAAAACTGGGGCATTGGACACATTCTGCCAAATAAACAATATCTGTAGTACGACATGTTGCTCTACCTGGAAAAGTAAACTTCCTATGTGTAACTGGGTGTTCAAAATCAGATGATCTTTTTATATATGAACAGGCTTTACAACCTCCACAAGGGGCTGTTCCTGTCGATGTAACTATTGTTTTGTTTTCATTTATTTTCTCTTTACAAAGTAGGTCCTTGAGGTTTTTATTCCTCTTATATCTGAATCTGGGATGTGTACCTACTACTCTACTTATACGTTCATCACCCATTAAAATGTTCCAGTTTTTACGAACAATCTCACAAACATCACCAACATTCCCACTGTAAGTGAGCATTAATTCAGGACCATATTGCTTCTTCGAATCACCTGTAGGGGTAGCAGTGTTCGGTGTATCACGTTCTATCCAAGGTTTATACTTGGTATTACGAAACCTCCTATTGTGATCTATAACTCTATCCACCACCTTTCCCTGATAACCCCTTTGTAATAAACATCTCTTTAACTTGGACAATTCTGAGTCGTAAACTTCATCATCCAGGCATAACCTTGAAACCCTGCTGGCTTGCCCTTGTATTATGTTAGTGTACGTGTAACGTGGGTGCATACTATCATAAGCTAATAACGTATTTCTCCAACAATCTTTCCTAAAAAGTCTTGATGCAAAACCCCCGTCATTCTGTTCTATATGGACATCTAAAAAGTCTATGGAATGGATGGAAGATTCCACCTGAAATTTGAAAAAAGTTGTTGTCGTATGCAGAAATTCTACAAACTGGTGTAATGAATCTACATCCCCTTCCCACAGAATGAAGACGTCATCCACAAAACGTACATAAATCTTGATGTACTCCTTCCATATCTCATTACCCAGTACATGTGTCTGTTCCCATTGCGATAAAACAAGATTAGCATATGTATTGGCACAGGGGGTGCCCATGGCTACCCCCTGTGCCTGCTTATAAACAGAGTCTGCTCCTAAGAAAATATTATTTTCAAGGACCAACATTAACAACTCCTTAACTAGATTGATCTTATCTTCTGTTGCCTTTAACTCCCTTAAAAATGTGCTTATCATATTGACACCATAGTTATTATTTATCACAGTAAATAAGTTGTTAACATCCATAGTGACCATTAATAATTTAGTTGTGCATTTCACTTTACCCAATTTCATCAAAAAAATCACCTGTATCTTTTAATACATTGTCCAGCCCATCTACAAAGGGTCTCAGATAATGTTCAAGCCATAATGATATATTCTCTGTAACCCATCCCCTCCCCGAGACTATGGGTCTGAGGGGTGGGTTAACCAAAGACTTGTGAATTTTAGGAAGTGCCTTAAAAATGGGCGTTATGGGTTTTTCCACCCACAGAAAGTCAAAAGTTGTCTCATTGATCTTTAACTCTGTTAGTAACTTATGTAGAACTCGATGTACCCTATCTGTAGCATGCTTTACACCTAAAGGATTAATGCTGACATATGTGCTCTCATCAGACAATACTGTCCTTAACTTTTCAATGTACCATGATGTATCTAGCACAACAATAGCCCCTCCTTTATCAGCTGATTTTATTGTTATTTCTCTATTCTTCATTAAACCTTGTAGGGCTACCCTTTGTGATGGTGTTAAGTTATAATACTTACTTTTATTGTCCTGCATAAAATACCTGATCAAATCTTGCTCACAACTATTTATAAATAAACCTAAAGCTGGGGTCAGAGGTGGGACATAACTACTTGGTTTCCTTAATACTTTATCATACTGTCCATTCCCTCCAAACATAACTTGCAAAGCCACATTGCGGGTAAGTAACATTATATCCATCACTACTTCATTGTATATGCTGCTATTGCTAGGGACAAAAGTTAATCCCTTGTTTAAAACCACCAGCTCATCTTCACTTAAAACATACGTAGACAAATTATACACAATACCAGAGTCCATATGGCTATGAGTCAGTCCAGCACCTTCCTCCTCTTGTCCACAATCCGATCTTCGCTCGATGACCTCTTCCATGCCCCTTTCTTCTTCACTGGGGCAGGCAGCATTTCCAAAAAACATTGCTTCCCTCGTTGTTCTTTGTCATGCAAAAGTGGATTCACCTTCTCAGTATATTGTTCAAGGCTCCATTTGGTAGTTAATGCCCTTGTATTTCCCAAAACAGTTGAGTCTTCTCCTGTACTTGTTTTTCCTTCCATAGCATGCGCAGTATGTAGATAACTGGAGCAAAATAGAAATAAAAATCCAATGGTGCAGTCCACTTTTGCATTTGGGTTTTTCATTAAACAAAGATGTTTTTCATGAGCAACAAATTCCTGCTGCTGTAGACAAGACTTTTGAGGATCTAACAAAAGAACTCAGCTTCAAGGTGAGCAAGTTACAACGCTTACAATGGCAGACTTTTCACTTAGAAGCCTGCATTGATTATGGCATTGTTCCCAGGGGAATGAGAATCCTGTGCATGCCAGCACAGGGAGACCATTACCCGGACTTGCTAGCCAAATGGCAGTCCATTAATATTTGTACTAGTTTCAAATACATGGAACTGTTAAATGATTACTTTTCACCTAATATTGAACAGCTTAAGAAAGAAGTTGCTGACATACAAATGAAGCTGGTGAATGAATATGTTGATCAAAAGAGTATTGAGCGACTGGGGCAACTATTTGGAACTTTTGCAGCTAGCGACGAACGTTTAAAGAAACAAAAGTTAGGCAAATTACAAAGAGACTTTGAAGATTTTACACATGGTAACATCTTCGTTTGGCCAAGATTGAACGCCACACAGTCTCAAGGTATCCAGGTTCCAAACAATACACGCAGATGGGAACGCTCACATATGCCAGTTAACGTGAGTCAGAAACCTAGTGAGGCGGAGCCGATTCAGCTTGAGAAGGATGTACAAGTTAGTGTGAGTCGCATTATCAGCGAGGTAGATTGTTCCCAGCGAGACAAGCCCATAACACGTCCATCTGAAGCTCAACGTTCGGTTGCCTCGTTTTCCACTGTCCACAGGCCTTTTTCTGGACCTCTGTCGAGTCAGGCCGATAGGGATATGCCACCCACAGAATCCAACAATGGGTTCAGTCCTGGATCCCATCCCACACTGACCACAGGGGCTGTCACCAGAACTGAGATTTCGCCAGCAGTCATCTCAGAGGTCTTGGAACATGGTGATATCAATGGAGGGGCACGTCCCAAAGAACAACGAGGGAAGCAACGTTTTTTGGAAATGCTGCCTGCCCCAGTGAAGAAGAAAGGGGCATGGAAGAGGTCATCGAGCGAAGATCGGATTGTGGACAAGAGGAGGAAGGTGCTGGACTGACTCATAGCCATATGGACTCTGGTATTGTGTATAATTTGTCTACGTATGTTTTAAGTGAAGATGAGCTGGTGGTTTTAAACAAGGGATTAACTTTTGTCCCTAGCAATAGCAGCATATACAATGAAGTAGTGATGGATATAATGTTACTTACCCGCAATGTGGCTTTGCAAGTTATGTTTGGAGGGAATGGACAGTATGATAAAGTATTAAGGAAACCAAGTAGTTATGTCCCACCTCTGACCCCAGCTTTAGGTTTATTTATAAATAGTTGTGAGCAAGATTTGATCAGGTATTTTATGCAGGACAATAAAAGTAAGTATTATAACTTAACACCATCACAAAGGGTAGCCCTACAAGGTTTAATGAAGAATAGAGAAATAACAATAAAATCAGCTGATAAAGGAGGGGCTATTGTTGTGCTAGATACATCATGGTACATTGAAAAGTTAAGGACAGTATTGTCTGATGAGAGCACATATGTCAGCATTAATCCTTTAGGTGTAAAGCATGCTACAGATAGGGTACATCGAGTTCTACATAAGTTACTAACAGAGTTAAAGATCAATGAGACAACTTTTGACTTTCTGTGGGTGGAAAAACCCTTAACGCCCATTTTTAAGGCACTTCCTAAAATTCACAAGTCTTTGGTTAACCCACCCCTCAGACCCATAGTCTCGGGGAGGGGATGGGTTACAGAGAATATATCATTATGGCTTGAACATTATATGAGACCCTTTGTAAATGGGCTGGACAATGTATTAAAAGATACAGGTGATTTTTTGATGAAATTGGGTAAAGTGAAATGTACAACTAAATTATTAATGGTCACTATGGATGTTAACAACTTATTTACTGTGATAAATAATAACTATGGTGTCAATATGATAAACACATTTTTAAGGAAGTTAAAGGCAACAGAAGATAAGATCAATCTAGTTAAGGAGTTGTTAATGTTGGTCCTTGAAAATAATATTTTCTTAGGAGCAGACTCTGTTTATAAGCAGGCACAGGGGGTAGCCATGGGCACCCCCTGTGCCAATACATATGCTAATCTTGTTTTATCGCAATGGGAACAGACACATGTACTGGGTAATGAGATATGGAAGGAGTACATCAAGATGTATGTACGTTTTGTGGATGACATCTTCATTCTGTGGGAAGGGGATGTAGATTCATTACACCAGTTTGTAGAATTTCTGCATACGACAACAACTTTTTTCAAATTTCAGGTGGAATCTTCCATCCATTCCATAGACTTTTTAGATGTCCATATAGAACAGAATGACGGGGGTTTTGCATCAAGACTTTTCAGGAAAGATTGTTGGAGAAATACGTTATTAGCTTATGATAGTATGCACCCACGTTACACGTACACTAACATAATACAAGGGCAAGCCAGCAGGGTTTCAAGGTTATGCCTGGATGATGAAGTTTACAACTCAGAATTGTCCAAGTTAAAGGGATGTTTATTACAGAGGGGTTATCAGGGAAAGGTGGTGGATAGAGTTATAGATCACAATAGGAGGTTTCGTAATACCAAGTATAAACCTTGGATAGAACGTGATACACCGAACACTGCTACCCCTACAGGTGATTCGAAGAAGCAATATGGTCCTGAATTAATGCTCACTTACAGTGGGAATGTTGGTGATGTTTGTGAGATTGTTCGTAAAAACTGGAACATTTTAATGGGTGATGAACGTATAAGTAGAGTAGTAGGTACACATCCCAGATTTAGATATAAGAGGAATAAAAACCTCAAGGACCTACTTTGTAAAGAGAAAATAAATGAAAACAAAACAATAGTTACATCGACAGGAACAGCCCCTTGTGGAGGTTGTAAAGCCTGTTCATATATAAAAAGATCATCTGATTTTGAACACCCAGTTACACATAGGAAGTTTACTTTTCCAGGTAGAGCAACATGTCGTACTACAGATATTGTTTATTTGGCAGAATGTGTCCAATGTCCCAGTTTTTATGTGGGTAAGACTAATCAACAGTTTAAGCAAAGGATCTTGCAACATTTGTCCTGTATAAGGAATAATGATATAAATAATGCCTTAAGTAGACATGTGATGGACCACCCCACCCACAGTTTTACTTTTAGGGCTATTGTAAATGTCAAGTTGAATAATAGAGGAGGCAATCTGAAGAACATAACAGAGTTAACTGAATCCAGGTGGATAATTGAGCTGCTGGCCAGTAGGAAACCAGGGCTTAATGATGTGATTCCTGTGAAACCCACCCTCCAAAATAGGCGGGTTTTTCATTGACTGCTATTGGCTATTCATTAATTTAAAAAGTGTTTGTTTTATGAGAATAGTATCTGATGAAGGGAATATCCCGAAAGCGCTCATCTTGTGTTTTATCTTGTGTTTTTATGCAATAAAAGTGATACAGTTCAGCAGTGTCCTACACCGTTTTTATTCTATTTCTACTATATTCAGCATTCATCAGACCTATCATTGAGTACAATGCCCCTTTGGTATGTACCTAACCAGGCATATCCAACAACTGGAATGTCCACAGAGGTTCCTCACTAAAAAAATAGAAGGTGTAAGTAAAATGTCCTATGCAAACTGCCTCAAGGCTCTATCCTTGTATTCTGTCTCCTACAGTCTTTTGAGGAGAGATCTATGCTTGGCATATACAGCAGTGTCAGACCCCACTCTGATTGACCTCCTGCATATCCAAAAAACAAACAGCACCAGAATTATCCATGGGAAAGACTTAAACCTTGCCTATGATATAAATAGGACCTGATGGAGAGAGAGGTGTGTATCCCAGAGACTACCCCGTCTATGGAACAGGCTCCCCATCCATGCAAAGCAGAGTTCCTCCCTAACTGAATTCAAGTGCAACTTGTACAATTTGATGGGAAACCAGAAATTCATCCCTGGCTTGGCATTTATGTCTCTAATGGACACAGATAACCTGTAAATGGTTCATCTCCCAGGCCCGTGCTTACACTTATCAAGGGTATCAGAACTTGTCAGAGATTTGGGATGCATGGCTAGGCTTAAAAAGGCCCTTGTGATCATTAGCCTAGTAAACACCTATGACCCTATGAACCTATGGGGTGTCCAAGCCAGGTACAGGAAACTCTGAATAAATAAGCACAGTTTCACAAAAATGTAAGGCTTTTATACCAACAGGATGAAACACACAGTTAAGGCCTTAGGCCAATCAAGATAAACACACAGTAAGCCTCCCACCAACAGTTCCCAACTTGGATGGGTTGAATCAGCCCTATGCTCCCAACAGAGTGCAGAAACACCCTCTTAATGTAAAACAAACTGGTTTTCAGCTCAAGTGCATTATCAAATGTTCTACAACAAAAGGCAGAACACCTGCAATATCAGGAATCCTTGCAAATAAGTTCACAAATGCAGAAAAAAAATGCACAAATGTAGGAGAAATTATAGAAACAAAGAAAAACTTTGCAAAACTTAGAAATATTTTGGCAAGCTCAGAACAAATTTTGCAGCATCAGAGGAGGTTAGGAAATATCTGAATACTGTTAAAACTACCTAAGAGCAGTACAGTGACAAACAGATGGCGTTTAACAAGTGCAGGCTGAAAAACAGTGATAAATTCAACAAAATCAATAAATGCACCACAGAATTGTTAAATAGGACGGACATAGAGCAAGTACAAAAAATATGTTTATTAGCTTTTTACGTCCACAGATGGTTTTAGAAGCAATCCAAGGTATTATAGTCACAGGTGTCCAAGCCAGGCACAGGAAAGCTCTGAATAAATGAGCAGAGTCTCACAAAAATGTAAGGCTTTTATACTAGCATGATGAAAGACTTTTACACAGTTAAAGCCTTAGGCCAATCAGATAAATGCTAAATGAGTAAACAGAGAGGTGACCACGGAACTTTTTAAATGCCAGATTATTCTTATCTTCAGTCGATAATACCAATAGAGTAATCCAGTTGAAAAATAATACTGAACAAAATAGCAGTATTTAAAAATAAAACGGAATATTTATTAGAGCATACTACGGGTAAGCACTTTCACAAAGGCTTCATCAGACCGTTAAACGATATTTGAATAATCTGGCGTTTGAAAAGTTCCGTGGTCACCTCTCTGTTTACTCATTTAGCATTTCCTTCTTAACCTTAATCTCAAACCGAGAGGTGTTTACTTTGTTGGGAGCTGTTATTTATTTACTTGCTTTACAATCAGATAAATACTCAATAAGCCTCCCACCAGCAGTTCCCAACTCGGATGGGTTGAAGAAGGAGAAAGAGAAAAGTATGCATAGAATCTAATTGAAATTTAGATATTAACATAATTTTGTCTATGCAATACTTGGATGATCCATTGTGCAATGAGTTAGCTGTTCATATTTTATTAAATGAAAGTATATGCTAGCTTGTTAATGTGTAGAAAATATTGCTAAAATATTTTTATGGTAACAAATCAAATTGTAATTCTGTGTGATTGTTATGATTAGAATGTTATAATGTACATGATATGAAAATACCTTTTTTGATGAGCTCAGATCATAAATGAAAAGGGTCTGTTGAACACACCACCTACCCAGATAACAAATATAATAAACAAAATAATTTTTCAAAGGTTCAGATAGAGCAAAACATATAAATCAACAAAATGCAATAATTATAATAGCTGTAAAATACAGTGAAGCAGTAATGAAAGCCATGGTGAGTAAAGACAAGTATGAAAGAAAGAAGACGGTGATGAACATGATTGTGGAGTTCTCTTAAATGTCATAGTGAAGGTATTAAGAAGTACGAAGGAGGCCAATGTATTAGTAATGGAGCAGGTATGACAGAATAAGGAATCATAGAAAAAAGGCAAAACATAAAGTAGCACAATTTCATAAGAAAATGATCTTTGAAATATTATATATAGATATAGATATAGATATATAGGTTTGACAAAAGCCCATTTCATTTAAATTAATTTCATTGAGCCCATAACATCAAAAACTTATTTTATCTAAAGTTCATCAAAACTCATTTCTTTGAAAACTTACTTCAAAACAAACATACCATAAAACATGCTTTTGCGTGGAAACAAGGCTCCTGCTCCCCCATGTGGGAGGCTTTGCCCCCAACATCCCCTTTACTTATATATACAACCATAAAGAAAATAAAATAAAACAGCACACACAGTGAATCAGTGCTCAACAGTGAACACAAACATTTATAGATCTGGGGGTTCAACATTATGCTGACCATCACAATTCACACATATGGTGCTAGACACACTTCCCTAATAACTCCTGTGATAAAAAGAAGTTATGTACTTACCATAACATTCTGTCTGTGTTGTCCACTTTAAAACACAACCACAATAGACCAGAACAAAATGATAATTCAAAGATGGAAGCCACAGACACTCCAGGTACCAAACATATAAAACTTTATTGAACGCTTTTGTCTCAGTATGACAGACTTCATCAGAATAAATTAAAAGGCAGGTGCATAAGTTTAAATACATACTCCTGCCAAATCATTAGTTAACAGTGATCAGCAACCACACACCCCCGTGTCATATGTATCCTGAACAAGTCCTTAAAACATTAAAAAATGAAATGGGTAATCAATGAAATAAAAACATATCACAAATAAATTCTCTCTAAATTAAATACAATATGCAGATCTAACTTTTAACAAAGGCAAAGAGAAATGTTATCATTCAAGCCAGGAAATACACTGACATTCATTCTAACCTGCCATTTCATTTCTGTAAACTCTAAATAATCATCAATAAAGTTTTATATTTTTGGTACCTGGAGTGTTTGTGGCTTCCATCTTCAAATTCCCATTTTTTTCCGGTGTTGTCCACTTTCATTCTTCCTCAGCATATGGGTTTAGATCTAACACTCGGATCCAGCTCAACAGTTACTTTAGCTCGTGGCCATCAACAAACTCTCAAGCTCCTTTCCTACCCATAATGCACTATGCCTAATATCCCTCAGATCCTATTTACAGCTTGAGAGAGAGAGAGAGAGACAGACTATAAGAGAATTTCTATAACTGGAGTTCAACATAAAGGACCATGGTGTCCTTGGTGTCCTTCAAGGTCTTATTCCTCCAGAAGTCATTTTTGAGAAATTGAGGGGGATGAAGGGTGGGTAGTTGAGGAAGAATGAAAATGGACAACACAGATGGAATGTTATGTTAAGTACGTAACTTCTTTATCTGATGTTGTGAATTTTCATTCATTCCTCAACATATGGGACAGAGTCCCCAACTACCTAAATTCCTGGGTGGACTCTAAGGAAGGACATTCCTGAGTATGGTTGAGCCAAATGCTGCTCTTCCCCTCAAGACCAGATCTAGTTTGCAATGAGTGATAAAGGTATGAGGATTTGATCAAGTATCAGCCACACAAATATCGTTCATGAATGTTGTGGACTGGAATACAGTGAAAGTAGTCCTAGATCTATTTGAATGAGCCTTTAATTGTTTTGGTATGGGGAGATTCAATTTAGTGTAGACAAATAAGATGCAATCCGTCAACCAACTGGCTATAGTTATCTTTGTGACTGATTTGATCATTTTGCGATGTGCAAAGGAAAGAAAGCGATGGTCTGTCTTTCTTATTTGTTTTGATCTGTGTAGGTAGAAATGCAATTGTCCTTGAGCATCCAGTAAGTGTAGTGTATATTCTCGTTTATTTGTAAAGTTTGGGAAGAATACTGCCAGGTTAAGAGTTTGGTTAATGCTGGATTCTGACACCGCCTTAGGTACGAAGGAAGCATTGGTACATAAGGTGTCCCTGTCCTTATGGAAAATCAAATATGGGGGCATAGTTGATAATGCTTGAAATTCTCAAACACTTCTAGCAGATGTAATTGCAACTAAAAAGATAGTGTTCCAAATTAAGAATTTTAAATCACATTTATCTGCAGGTTCAAAGATAGACTGTGTTAAGGTTTGCAGTACCACATTTAAATTCCATGGTGGCATTGGATCTTTATAATGAGGTCTAAATAAGAAGAGTACCTTTCAAAAAAGCTTTGCATAGTTTAGAGGAAGCCAGGGAATTATTCTGAAACCCCACATGGAAATTTGACATGGCTGTGAGTTAGACTTTTACAGTCAATGAACTAGCACCTTCATTAAATAAACTCATTAAAAATTCAAGAACAGAATGTATCGGGGCTAAGAAAGGTTCTACCTGATTCTGCTCTGACCAATAAACAAATTTTCTCCATTTACTGTAGAGTTTCCTCATAGTGGGTTTATGAGAAGATAACAGAATGGAATGGACAGGCGAAGAATGCATAGGTTGCCTGGCTATTAATGGAATTGGAGAAACCATACAGTCAGTTTGAGATTTGAGATGCCCATGTGAATCATGCCTGTTGGGTAAGACAGAAGGTCTGGAGATGGATTCGGAATCCAAGGTGGGTATAGAATATGAGGCCAAAAGAAGAGCACCAAATCTGTCAAGGCCAGTAAGGTGCAATGAGGATGACTTTGCTCTTCAACCTGGCTACTTTCTGGAGGAATTTGGGAATTAATGGAGTCAAGGTATAAGTGTATAGAAGACCGGGGGGGGGGCAATCGGGCATAGAGCATCCCTCGTTGACACCCCCAAAGGGAGGATTAGGGCAAAGAAGCTGCTGCACTAATTGCTTGGGGGAGATGCAAAGAGATCATAGCAAGGCTGGCCCCATTGATGGAAAATCATGTCCATCACTTTGTTGCTGAGAGACCACTCATGAGGTAATAAGATGGATTTGCTCAGTTTGTCCGCTATCACGTTGGACTTCCCTGGAATATGCATTGCAATTAGAAACTAGTTGGAAGAAATTGCCCATTGCCATACCCTCAGGGCTTTTCAATACAGGGGATAAGATCTGGTTTCTACTTCTTTATGTACAAAACTACTGACATGTCTGTTTGAATCACAATCATTCCAAGAGGGAGAGAGCTTCAGAATGCTTGTAACACTAACAGTACCACTGTCATTTCCAGAACACTGATATGCAAGTTGGCCTCCTTGGGGGACTAAGTGCCTTGGACTACCTTTCCCAAAATATGTCACTCCACTCAATCTGGGAAGCATCCATGGTCACTGTGGCCTTGGGCTGAGGGAAAATGAAGGGACGGCCTAGCAACAATTGTTGTGACTGCAGCTACCAGGAAAGATACTGCTTGCATACCTGAGTTATTCTTATCTTCATTGACATAGGTTGAGAGAGAAATGATCATTGTGTTTGTAGCATCCATTGCAGAATTCTCATGTGATAACTTGCTAAAGGAACTATGCCTATCGTCACTGACATTGATCCCATGGTTTCTAGAATCGACCGGGCTGAAATTTTTGTACTGCAAATAATTTTCCTGATCTGAATTCTTATTGATTATACCCTTGAAAGGAAAAGAGATATTCTACCACTGTGTTGAACATTGCTCCTATGAATTCCAATGTCTGAGTTGGGTGTAATTGTGATGATGTGATTGGTGGTTATTCCAGATCTGAACAAGTCTCTAACGCTTGGTCTCATGCTTGTACCAGTTGATGCCTGGTCAGGGCAGTAATGAGCCAGTCGTCCAAGTATGGAAACACCCAGAATCCCTGCAGTCTCTGGTGAGCTGCTACTACTGCCATGCACTTGGTGAATACCCTGAGGTCTTTGGTGACACCAAAGGGCAGTGCTCTGAACTGGTAATGACTGGCTCCCAGCCAGAAGCATAAGTATTTTCTGGATCATCTGTTCATTTTTATATGATTGTACGCATTCTGAAGGTCTATCATGCTCATCCAGCCATCCTTGTCAGAAAGGGCAGAATGTACTGAACCCTGATCATCTGGAACTTTGTGTGTTGAACTGATTTAGTCAGCACACTGGGATCTAAAATTGGTCTCCAGTCCACTGTTTTCTTTGTCACTAAAAAGAATCTTAAGTAGGTTCTAGATTCTATTTGGTCTGGAGGGACCTCTTGTATGACTCTTTTTTTCTAGCAGCTTTTGTATTTTTAGTGCTGCTGCTTCCCCTCTGACTGGGTGAAAAATCAGGATTTTTCTGGGTATCAGGGATGGAAGGGGAAAGGGAATAATACAACCTCTGTAAATGATTCTCTGCACCCAACTATCCTTCCTTATGCTTAGCTAGGCTTCCTGGTGCAGAGATAAGTGACCCCCGACTGCCTTCAGAGGAAGGTAATTGGGCCTCCATTCAGGAGTGCTGAAAGGGTCTGTCAGGAAAAGGTATCTCTAGACACTCAGTTTTGCAAGGCTTCTTCTGCCATGGAGGTGTCTTCTGTCATTATTGCTTCCCCCTCTGCCTCTAGGGAAACTACCTCCACATGTGTCCTGGAAATGACCTGGAGACTTCCTGAACCACATCTTTTGACCTCCCAGTTGGTTCCTAGAAAAGGTCCGTTGAGGGGTTGAAAAACATATGCCCACTGCAGATAGGGTCTTTCCATCCTTCTCACATGTGCAGAGTGTGTCTTTTACTTGTGGGGCCAAACAAAGAAGAACCATCAAAAGGAACATTAATGAAATATGATTTGAAGGACTCCACAAAACCACACAGGCATGTCCAAGCATGCCTCCTGATGGAAATGCCTGAATGCACAGCCCTTGAGGCACCTTCTGCAGCATACAAGATGAGCCTCATGAACAAATTCACAATAGATTGAAGGGTAGCCAAATGTAAGGCCACTGAAATCTGAATCTCTGCAGTAGTGGTCCCTGAAAGACCTGTGTTTGTACTTGTTTCCCACCTTTCCTGTAACTAGTCTAGGCCAGATACAGATTTGCTGTATCCAGGACTGTTTGTAAGCTTCAGAGCCCCCCAAACCTTTCTGTGTTGGAGGGAACCTTCCAGCTTATCAGTAGGAGTGATAAGCACTAGGTAGCCTATCTACCACAAGAGTCGTTTCTGGTTCAGATGTTGTAATTTAAAAGGCCGTTTGGCAGTTTTTCCATCTCTTGCAACTTACTGGTGTAAAAGCCCACATTTGCACTTGTTTCACATCTTTTCTGTAACTAGTCTACTCCAGATACAGATTTGCTATATCCAGGACTGTTTGTAAGCTTCTGCGCTCCCCCAAGCCTTTCTGTGTTGGAGGGAAGCCTTCTAGCTTATCACTGGGAGTGGTAAGCACTAGGTAGCCTATCTACCACAAGAGTGGTTTCTGCACCTCCAGCATGATGCACTGGAATTACTCCAGGTGCAACTGACAGTTGGCAAGACACCCATCCAAATTATAGCCAGCTATAGACCCCCTTGATGACTCAGGACACCCACTCCTCCTACCTGGACCTACTTGACTCCATCAAGGTACTCCCTAACACCCTGATCCTTGATGACTTCAACTACCCTACCATAGACTGGGTGAACTATTCCTGCACTAATGCACCCAATGATTCCTTGACTTCATCAGTTCTAATGCACTAGACCAGCTGGTCTCATCCCCCACAAGAGGAGATAACATATTGGACTTGGTTCTCACCAACATGGGCGATAGCTGCACCACTCCCATAGTATGTTCCTCTCTGGTGAGATCAGATCATCGGTCTGTCTCATTCAAAGTTTCTATCCTACCCAACCCCTCCCCAGCCATAACCATGCTAAAAAACTTCTCAAAAGATGACTACAACCTCCTAAGGGAGAGTATCAGCAGCTTCACACCACCACCCCCCTCAGAGAATGCAGACAACTATGCTGAACAGTATGCTAATGCAGTATACAAGCACCTGTACGACTGCATGGACTCGGCCTTACCCAACAGAACTAAAACCTGTTCCTCAATGAAACACAAACCTGTCTGGTGGGCATCCTCTATCAACATATTTTACAATAAAAGGAAGAAACTGTTGTCTAAGGGTAAAAAGGAAAAAAATTCCAAATCAGAAAAACTCCCTCCTCCACCTCAACAAGAAAATTAGATCACTAGTGAAAACCTCCAAAGTTAATTATGAGTTGAAACTAGCCTCTGAAACAAAAGGAAACCACAAGTCCTTCTTCAGTCATGTTAGGAACCTCCATGGCAAAGCCCAAGTTTGTTCTGAGCTAGTACTTAATGGTACTCCTTACATTCATCCTGCTGACTTAGCCAACCTGCTAGTTGATAGGTTCAGAGCAAACTTAGCCCCCCAAAGACCCAGTTGACATCCCCAATACTTGTCTCACACCTCACATCTCTGTAGATGAAGTGTTAAAGGCCCTATCTAAGGCAAGGAATACAGCTTCCATGGCACCTGATAGTAGTATCCCAGGCTGTATTCTGCACCATCTCCAGCAACAACTACCTTCGCCATTCAGTGCACTATTCAACCACAGCCTAATTAACAGGCTTCATTCCAGCAGAGTGGAGAACCACCATTGTCATCCACTTGCACAAAGATGGTGTCATTACTGACCCGGAAAACTATCGCCCCATTAGCTTGACAAGTCTGATCTGTAAAGCCATTGAGCGTATTATTATGGATCTCATAAACAAGGACATAGGCAATCTCCAAGTACTTGACCCCACCCAGTTCGGATTCGTCAGGGGCAGATCTTGCCTATTGAACCTAGTTGACTTCTTTGAGACTGTCACCAAGGCCCTGAATGAGGAAAGTCAGTACATACAGCTTACCTTGACCTGACCAAAGCCTTTGACACAATCCCCCACTCAGGAATCATTGTAAAGCTAACACAACTTGGTATTAATCCATATCTCATCAAATGGGTGGCCAACTGGCTCAGAGATAGGACCCACAAGGTCAAAATAGGTGCCACCACCTCTGACAGCAGACCTGTCACTAGTGATGTTCCCAGGGATCTGTCCTAGGACCTCTACTGTTTGGCATCTACTTCTCAGAGGTCCAGGTGAAAACAAAGGGCCTGTGTCTGATCAAGTTTGCAGAAGACTGTAAGTTGGGTGCTGTCACTGACTTCCCAAATGATGTTAATATACTGCAAGAAGGTTTCACAGCTACAAATAACTGGTGCCAAAGTCATGGCCTTAAGTTAAATGCAAAAAATGTAATATGATACCATTCGACAAAACCATGGCCCCTACTGATTACCACATCAACGGCAACCGTCTAAGCACACAACTTGTGGTGAGAGACCTGGGTACTCAGGTTGACAACAATCTCACATTCAACTATCATGTGGCGGCAGTGGTCAGAAAAGCCTTTTACTTGGTTCATCTCATAAGTAAAGGGATTGCATCCAGAAAAAAGGAGGTTATTACCACCCTGTACTTCTCCTTCATTAGACCTATAATTGAGTATAATGCCCCATATGGTATGTACCTCTCCAAATACCTGCACCAACTAGAAAGGCCACAGAAATACCTCACAAAGAGAATCCATGGCCTCCAATACCTGTCGTATGTGGACAGGTTCAAATCACTATCACTCTACTCAGTATCATACAAATTGCTCAGAGGTGATCTGTGTCTTGCCTACAAGGCAATATTCGACCCTGCCCTACTAGAGATGCTCCATATCCATAAGTCTAACTCCTCACACATTAACCACTTGATAGGCCTAAATCTAATATGCAACATCAACAAAACCTCCTGGAGAGACAGGTTTGTCTCCCAGAGGCAGCCCCATCTCTGCAATAGACTTCCCATACATGTCAAACAGAGCACCTCGCTGACCATCTTCAAGCGCAACCTTGATGAGTGGATGGGAAACCACAAATCTGTCCCAGGGGGTTCCAACTTTGTCCCTCATTGACAGGGGTGACAGGTGCTGACTGAGATTTCTTTTTTAGGGATAAACTCTTGGCTAGGCTTGTAAGGGCCCCAGGGCTATTGGCCTAGTAACCTCCTATGATCCTATGATTGGGTGCTGATTTGAGTGACACTTCTCTTTCATAAAAGTTAGTATCCTTGATGATGGACACCTGTGGGAATACAAGTGCTTCCTCTTGCACATTCTCTTCCTAGGGACTTCTTTGGTGGGATAATCTGGAGAAGTATCTGAAGAGATGACAATACCTAGCTGGTGGTCTGGACGCTCTGGGATGGCTGTCCCATTGATGTAGAAATGTTATGGATCACCATTCAAAGTCAGTAGAGATGTCAAGGGTGGATCCAAGGTGGAAGGAGCAGAGAAAACCCTCTTCACAATCTCAAGGCAGACAGCGTCAGGGAGAAGGAAGCCAATGGGGCTGAGAAAGTGAGTTTCTGGCCTGACACCTCCCTCTGCTCCGAGAGCCATCCACCAGAGGTAGAAGCCAGAGCAGAGCTGTCCAACACTGAAGCTCTGAGAGGAAGAGACAGCTCTAAAACCTCAGAGTCAATCCTATTCCCCTTGGATCTGATCTGGAAGCTTCAGCTCTGAGAGTCATCCAAATCTGAAGAAGTCAGAGCCAGTGCACTCAGAGTAACAGTCAGATCCAAAGACAATGTTTTTTTCAGATCCAACACAGAAGGGCCTTGAACTCTCAGATCTCAAGACTCTAACACCACAGGTTGGATCAGAGGAGGAGGCATTGTCATTGGAGTAGTAGCTGAACATTGTTCCTGGCCAAAGGGGGTAGGAACCATGAAGACCCTTTTGAAAATGCTCTGTGAAGAATGCCCTGATTATCCTTTCCACATCTGCCTCTATGAGCCTTCTAAAGGAATGAGAAGACACCACCGAAGGAGACTTATAGTGCCACTCAAGGAAAAGGGGAGGACACCTTAGACAGTCCCTGCTTCACCACGGGTGAATACGCAGTGTGGTGCAATGGCTTTAAAGCCAGAGAGTTTCGGATCAGAAGTGCATCTTGTTGGATTTGAGGTTGTTGGACTGGAAATACTTGCTTGGATCCAAAGGACATAGAAGCTGAATATTCCACAGATATGGACCTTTTTGAAGGGTCACTAACTTTAACTTTAGGAGGTTGAACTCCAGATAAAGCATCAGAGAATCGACTTGGCAACATACCCTTTAGGATTAATTTATTTTTCCTCTCAGTTAAAGCCCATGGATTAAAACTATGACAAATGTCACAATCCTGATCCAGGTGTTCTGCATCTAAACATTACAGATACACAGAGTGTGGGCATCAGAAAAAGGCATTTTAGCCCACATATCTCTCATTTCTTGAATCTTTTTTCAGACATAGTGAAGAAGATTAATAACAACCAACAGCAGTGACAACAGCCAACAATGATAACACCAACAATAATTTGTCGAAGAAAGAGCAACAAAATTAAGAAAGTAGTTTCTTCACTTTTTTTGAGAATAGATTAATTAACCACCAAGAAAAAAAATGGATTAACTAGCCACCAAGAAACTGGAAAATGACTAGAAAGGCAGGGTAGGAAAGGTCGACCAACAATGGTAGCTTAGCATACACTAACAAGTGTACAGGGTAGTGTAAAAGTGAACAAGTGAAAATAAAACAGTCAAGGGACAGAATAATATTCTAGCAGACTAAGATTTATCAAAACTAAGACTTGAAAAATAAGATTTTAAGAAGTACACACTTATTTTAACAATTTAGCCCAAGAGCTGTAGTCAACCATGTCTAGTCACGAAAGTGGCAAACAAGCTCTGAGGGACATTAGGCATAGTGCATTATGGGTAGGACAGGAGATTGAGAGTTTGTTGGTGGCCACGAGCTAGAGTAAAGGTTGAGTCTGATCTGTCAGTTCTGAACCCATACGTTGAGGAATGAATGAAAATTGACATCATCAGATTAAATGACACCATTGCATACTTTCTAAACAATTCAATACAGTTCTACACTTTTCAGTGAAATTAGTTTTCAGTGTTATGACCTTTCAATGAAATGGGTTCACCCTTCTGAGTTTCAATGTTATGACTTTTCAACATTATGATACACACACACACACACATATATATATATATATATATATATATATATATATATATATATATATATATATATATATATATGTGTATACATTTGTGTGTGCATTTGTAATATGTGTATGTAGCAGCATAGCATGATGGCACCACAAGCACTGCCTAATACATGGTACTAATACTCATGGGTAGTAGCACTAAGAACATAACATTATACAGGTACATACAATATCTATGGGAAGAGCTCATTATAGTAGGTGGTATCAAGTAAGAAGCAAGAATGTGAGATTGGACCCCTTAAGGGAATTACCTAGGGTAGCAGGTTTTTAATAGCTGTTGGAAGCATACACCTATCTAAGACAGGTTCAGTGACAGTATGGCAGAAGTCAGTGTAGAGCCAAGTCTTCATGGTTTTAGATGTGTCTGTGTAGTTTACCTGTGAAATAAGATGTATCAAGGCCAGACAGCTCAGCTCCATGAGTGGGAGTCTTAAATCTGAGTTTCTAATCCACTAGAGGAAACCCTGGTGGTTGGTCTCCTGGACAGTATTTTACGTGAAGATTTGGTGAGCCACAGAAATTGTTCAACTCATCCATTGAGGTATTTATTGCCTGAGTGACTTTCATTTATCAGAGATTTTTTATTTACCATAAACCTTTGGTTGCCTATGATATTTGTGTGCCATAGACCTAAGTAGTATTTCAAAGCTTTTATTTCCTTGTGCTAGAGTCTTTATTTGTTTGTTTGTTTGTATATTTATTTATTCATTTATTTATTTTTGAATTTGTTTAGTGGGATTGTACAAATGAGCAGTGAAGTCCATTTTCAGCAGATGCCCAGGTGAGAGTGTGTATTGAAGAAAAGCTACAATACAAAAAAGTTATAAATTGTACAACACTTAATATTAATAATAGGAAAGTTACAATAATAATGCACACATACTATAAAAAGAGATCTGAAAAGTAATGAAAATAGCATAAAAAATAAGGAAGAATAAAAAGTATTACTCCGGGATTCATGAAGCTCAGTGCAAGGCCGGAGTTAGGCTTGCGCCGATCATGCGGCGTGAAGATGGAGCAGTAGCGCCAAATGCATATTAATGAAGACGCACTGCCACCACAGCCACGTGCATAGGAAAGGAGCATGAGTGCATAGGGCATGTTGAAGTTCCGCACGGAGGCATGGAAATGTCAGCTGTCGACGTGCAACCTAAAATGCTTGCATTTAACAATTTGCAAGCAATAGTAATCACATCTGTCAGTGTCCATGGATACTGAAACGTATGTAAAGCATGCAAGACAGTTCCTGCGAACACAAAATGAGAAGCAAACACAAATGCATGGTAGGGAATAACGGGTCCCTATCCCGCGAACAAATGACATTGAAAACCGTGTGCCCGTAGTCCAGCGCAGTGTAGAGAGTTATACCAAGTGGAAGTGACACGCATCATATGTTAGCGCGCCACCAATAGGTACGTCCAGCCTAATGGTCAGGGTCTCCAGCTGACCCATATTGTGAGGGAGGGTACACAGCTGGGCAGATGTGTCCATAACAAAAAACACGATAAATGTACATATCTAGTGACCATATGACCGAATTATATCATACAATGCATGTAATAGTCACATACAATAGGTATGTCCATATTTCACATACCAAATGTGACAGGAAATAGAATAAGCATGTAAATGAAACAGAAGGAGCATATAAACTGCTACAACAATAAGGCAAGATGTAGGCTGAAAGGAACAGTATTATCCGTACCGTTGACTGTGGGTACGTGTTGTCCAGTACATTCGGATATGTGTCCAGAATATATCCCATCCTGGACATAGGAAAAGGTGACATCCTGCTAATGATTAGAACAGTCTGCCAAAATCCGCACATCAGCAGTACAAGCCAAACTTGTCAGGATGTGTCACAGTTGAACGGGTATTACCCGGGTATACCAACCATGTAATGAAAGTTAAGTATGGGCGTGTACCTATGTGCGTGAGGTATAGCATGTGGAAAGCAAACATGGCAGGGTAGTCCACACAACCATACAGGTACCTGACATATGTAGGGTATGCAATGTGTTACTCTGGTTGTGTCATGGACCAACAACAAAAGCAGTGATGGATGGAGTGTCAGGAATATGTGTGTGGGGGGGTGGGTAATAGTATAATCCTCCAAGACGACACTGTGTCATATGCAGAATAGGTGAACCGGAGGTGTATGAGGGAGCAGCGGGTGAAGCAGAAAGAAATACAAAAACATGTATACACATCTGCAATACAACCAGACAGGCCATACTGTAGAACACAATCCCACAAACATATCGATATTAAAATGTCCAATACAAATGTATACACATGTCACCAGCACATACCCACAGATTGGTCCTGATGGAACTGGCCATATCAAATGCAACACACCTGGATGCATAATGGACTACCCAGCATCCCCCCACAGCACACAACCTGCTCCCATACCTGAGCGTCCACCAAATCCAGCCATACTTGGCCTACTGGTTTGGTGCAGCCACATCTACACATAGTGACCACTATGCATATGTAGTAGGTAGTGTCACCCTAGGCAGTTTCAGGATTGCAAACTATGTATCCCTTGCATGTAAAACCCCCAGCACATTTTCATAATGCCAGAAGAATGGTCAGTATTTGTCTTGTTTTGGTCTTGTTCAATTTTTGGGATATCCCTCATGGGATAAGTAACCTGGGTAAACATTAGAATGTGTATGAAGACACGAAGTCCAGTCCCGTAGATATCTGGACACAAGTTGGAATGTGCAGTAATGGTGCACGAGACTGTCCAGACCTAGATGGTCATGCAGAACCTACTACCCAGGATCAAACACCTGCCCCTGACGCACGTGTCCCGACACGAATAAGCGAGAGAATATATTGCACACATTCGCATAGTGGCACATGGTATAAGGGTGATGAAGGCACTGATGTAAACAGGATACCCCCTGATCCACTGTGTGAGGGACAATTAATGTGTGTGTAGGTGTGACCTGACCAACAATGATACAATGCCAAATGTCCTGTGATTGTAGGAAATGACTATATACCATACTGCATGTAACAGTTGCCTAAAGCGGTCACGTCAGGATAGAATAAACGTAATTCATAGAAGAAACAGGCAAACAAAAAAAGTGCCAAAGGTATAAGGCTCACAGCTATGAAACAAATGAATGTTCTAAACCGGCACTGACCATGGCTATGTGTTGGCCCAAACATTCTGGTGTCCGCAGTAGGGTTACCATCTGTCCCACTTTTCGAGGGACAGTCCCTCTTTGGACAGTTGTGTCTTTACAAAATACATTACAAATGGCAAATGTCCTGGGATTGTAGGACATAATTATGTCCCATATGTTATGTAATAGTTGCAGAAAATAATTATTTCAGTATCTAAAATACCTAAATGTTACAAGAAACAGAATAAGCAACTAAACCGCTACAACAATAGGCTTTTATGTAGGCAAATAAGTAAAGTTCTATCCTTTGTACTGACCGTGGGTATGTGTCGGCTTGTAAAATTTTATGTGTGTTCCGAAAATGTCCCATCTTGGCCATTTGAAAAGGTGGCAACCCTAGTCCCCAGAATACATCCCAACCTGTACATATGACAATGTCAATGCTACCAATGGTCAGAGCATTCGCACAATAACTGGCCAGCCTCTTAACCACTCACAAAGCCAGTGACCTTTGGGGGAAAGGTGTTGAATGAGAATGACTACTTACAACAATGAAGAGTAATAGACGCATTTAACTGCAGAAAATTAGTAGTATTATGAATCTGTTAACACGTTCCAAGTTAATAGTACTAATATGCTAGAAGTGTCCGTGATTGTCCCTGAGTTGTCATAGCCTTGTCCCTGTAGAAACGAGTCCCCGAGTATCACAGAGGTCTGTACACATAAGTACACCAACCAACTGTCACATCTGTTGACAGGACTATTGCATACCTGTAGTGAATTTATAAGAGATGTCCGGAATAATAATCATTGTATCTATAAATGAATGAAATAGTCAAATGGGAAGGGAAACACGTGGAAACTACCCACCAACCTATATTATGTAGTGGAACCACTCCCCGCCCTAAATTATGTAGCGCCGACCCAATAATGTGGTCAGAGGTACCCAAACACCTGCATCTGTAAACACAGGTAGAATGTTAAAATCTGGACTAACTCTGTCCATGTGCTACATCTGATAATTGAACAGTGCCAGGGCAGTTCTAGTCACCAGTCAGCTGAGCCTAAACCCGGACCAGCACATGAACACCCTGACAATCAAACATGTGTATGTGCGAGGACTATAAGCGTAGGAGTTCTGAATATCCTTGGAGTGAGTAGACATGCAGCACGGGTCCAGAGCAGTAGGAAACAGGGAATGTCCTAATTGTAGTACTGCAGTTTTCCCAGCAGGAGAATGGATGCCTGCTGTATAAGGAAAGCGGTGAGGCGTATGTCAGAGTAGCTATGAACCATGGGTATACATATGAATGAGCCAGAACAACAATAGTGTAGTGGTTACAGCATCCGCCCAACGTAAAGGCATTCCCGGTTCAAGTATGACTATAACACATATTAATTGTGTAATGAATGCCTCTGTGCTGTAAATTTATACATGTAAAGGTGACCGCATTCGCATGGGTCCGTTAACCGGATTCCATCAAAGTGGTACTTTCATAAGGAATAAGGCACATGTAATCCCAAAGAAGTGCTTGTAAACATATGTAACTCAGAATAAGTAGATGCAAGTGTGCCTGCGCGGGTGTACGCAGCTATTAGCATAGCAAATGTATGTTGTCTTGTACAGTTGTAACTTTTATATACATAGATAGATAGATAGATAGATGCGTGTATAGATACATATCCACAGACATAACAGAAATATGCAATTATATATCTACATGTTTATCTATATATACACACATATATATATATATATATATATATATATATATACACACACACACACACACACACACACACATATATATATATATATATATATATATATATATATATATATAGATATGTAAGGAATGCCGAGAGACGAAAGCAAACATAAAGGTTATGAAGGGAATCCAGAGCAAGTAAGGAATTATAAAGTGCTCGCAGCATATGTCACATGAAGCTGCACAAGTGTGAGTAGAGCACCGCTCTTCACACCAGAAGCAGGTTTATACCAGTGGCCATAACATCGTTGAAGTGCTACGTCAACATTGTAAACAGACAAAATGTAGTACATGTTGTGACCACCTACACTTCTAACCCGCAAATCGTTCGTAATCCATAACACCAGGAAAGGCACGTATGTACAAATATGAATGGATGGTGAGCCTGTGAATACATGAGGTGGTACAAAATGTGTGTAGGGTCCCAACGCTCATGAGAGGGCAATGTGTAAAGGTGTGTCATGGCTGGGATAACAGGTGTGCAGGAGAAACTATGGACATGCGATTATGGACACAGGAGTGCTAGGGTATGTTGCGCCGGGTGCAATAGAGTGGCCTGTGGAGGTCAGCTAGTACGTAGGCGCGATTCCCAGATAGAGCGTCATTTGCGTGGAGACATGTGTGAATGGGTGTATCATTGTTGGACGTTGTGTGTCAGGGCTAGCAGCCCGGCACGTAAAACCTATACACCACCCATGAGCGGATCGGAGTTCTGCTGTAACAACCCCAAACCGGGAAAAGCAGAAAGACACAACTACATGAAGACAACAATATGTTGACGTACAGTCACAGTAACACAAACACATCCTATCAACAGTAATAATATGAATTGTGCACAGAAACAAACACAGTAGCAGGAATAATAGGCTGTGCACATGAGTAATAGGTCGAATGACACTGCATCACATCCCAGTTAGCAGTGGTACCCCAGAGATGAAAAACGTGTGACATCTGTCCGCTGTATAACGTGCAATATACTGAGCACAAGTTCACCGGAGTGAAGTGTCGGTGTCATAATGACTAAGGCAACAGTATGCTGTTGAAGCAGAGATAAAACTCAATACGCATGTGTAAGTGTCCATGTCCGAGAAATGTATAGGTTAATGGACACACAGATGTATATATAGATAAAAATGTATATATACATATATCTACATTAATTTACATACACGTATATATTCATATGGATATATATATATATATATATATATATATATATATATTTACACACACAAGGATATACTACGGATATATATAGATAGATATATATACACAAACAACAGGTAGTGATGTATATACACATACACACAAACCAACATATATATGTCTGTGTAGATATACACATGTACATAAATAGGTTACTTCACAGCAATTAGGGGTAACATATTTACAGCCCGGGCATATGTGACTGGGAGGTCCAATAAATAAACATTGTACCCCCCACATCGCCCAGCTAGGCTGGACAGACATACAGACAGGCAATACAGATCAATACACTGCCGCTGTCCAAAACACCGGTAGGAAAGTACCAGTGGGAGAGTTCTGCAAGGTCTACACTTTAAACATGGATAAAGGTGTCCCTTGCGGGACCCCAAGTATTCAGGGTATGTGTGAATCTGCTGACATTAATATGAGCAGGATGTAGGTGTACATGGAACAGTAGGTTGTGCAAGTGTGATAATACATGGGATGACAAAACGTACGACATGTGTCCCGAGACGGGGAGAATGGGCAATGTGAAGGGGTGTGCTCATAGCCCAGGTGCGCTCACAGTAAGTATTTGTCATGACTGCTGTAGAGGGGTGCCAAGTAGGTGGACCATGGGTATGCATTAATGGGCTTAAGTGTGCAGGTGCTGGTTGGCAGAGATGTAGTAGGCCCGCCCAGTGGAAGTCATTAATATTCCTATGTGGGCATAGCATACACCTACACCTCCCAAACCTGAAGAGCACATCTACTGGATAGTCTGTAAACCATCGGGGGAATACATAGAGACCAAATCAGTGCCGTGTACCCGATTAGCATGGACGTCCATAGTTATGTATCAGAATGTAACAAAGTGCAACTAAACACTTCCAGAACTAGTGATATTAGGTGAACAGGTGGCAGAATACAGGGAATGACAGATGACAACATGTATGAGTCATAAACGGCATGTACCTCGACAAACGTGAATGAATACATATGCTCTGTGACTGTGAATGTGTCTGGTTAATAGAACCAATCATCTAAATGTGTCCCACAGGGTATTATGCATTGTTCCTGATACAGTGTTCATTCACACCCATTGGTATGTGAGTTCTGCTACTGACGGAAAGTGCATAATGTGCTGACCACCTTAAGTAGATGATAGCATAATAGAAGAGGTTCAACACCCATACGCCTGTGAGGGACACACCCGTCTGGGCAGTTGTGTCCTGAAAATGACAGCTATGGCACATGGCCTGTGAGTTCGGGAATGGAGGCTATATAGTGTGTGTAGTGGTGTCAGACATCGATTTGTTGTATCAGTAACAGCTACATGTAATAGGAAACAGTATTATCAATTATAATGCTACATGAATAACCTTAACGTATGCAAACCGTGGAAGTCGTCCGTTTACTACTGGCTGTGGGTAAGTGTTGCCTTGACACATGTGATAGCTCTACATATAGGGTCTATAGGGCCGCCACCATTCTGAATGGCCAAAGTGGAACCTGCTCTGTAGAAATGTCAGACGTACCAGGGCAGAACATACCTACAGCCATGCATAGTACAGAAATGTACAGAAATGTACATATTGGAACAAATCAAAGCGTAGTCTAGCAGCAGTAAAGTTGCTTATGCTACTACATATGACATATCGACGTGTCAGGTATACAAGACCTGTAACAAGCAACCAGTACAGACACGCACAACATGAGAATGTCCCCTAATCAGGCAGTTGCAATGGCTAGAGTATTGTCCATACCACTCAACTGTCCCTGAATGTCAGGTACGTCCCTGAGTTTGACTGAAAGTTTAACTCTGTCCCTCTTAATCTCTCCTAAAATTAGTGGCTGTTGAAGGAAAGGTGGTGAATAACACTTACTGACTAATGACAATAAGTAAGAGTTATAAACAGCTGTTACTTCAGAATATGTGTATTAAGTCATATGCTCTGATTCTGTCAATGTTTCAAGTTAATAGCACTACTTTTGTAAAAGTGTCCCTGATTTTTTCTTGACCTGTCCCTGATTCTGTAGAAATGTGTGCCCAATTGGTGGAGAGTTCTGGTATTGTCACATGAGATATGCATAATGAGGGACTGTCCCATGCAAAGTGGGAAAGGTGTCACTCCTACAGTCTCCCGTCGTGCAATCTGAAAGGTGGACAACGTGCAGTAGGTATGCAGTAGCATGACTCGGCGGACACCTGCGTTAACAAACTCAAATCACATGTCAGCATTGCAGAGTATCAGTTCGCATGTATCAGGCAGATGGGAGCAGATCATATGAGGAATACTCATATAATATGATTACGTCACTGGACAGGCCGCCGAGTCCGTACAGTCGAACGCCTGCCGTTGCAAAATGGTTACACATACCCGATACTGTAGTCATTTAGTCCGATGTAATATGCATCACAAGGGATTGCACACACCCAGCGTGAGTAACAAATGTAAGTGGAAATGTCAGTGAGCGAGCAGCTGTAAGCGTGTTTGTCTACCAGTATGCCAGTAGTGCACTGTCAAAGAAATGTGGAGTCTAAACGTGTATAAGGTGCTGTGACCACAGGTCAGCAGTGCTTAACACTGTGCAAACCCACGCACAACTGCTCCTGCCTGCTGGAATGTGCCTTACCCAGTCTATATCCAAAGGCGTCGGCCTGTCCGCAAACAAAGAACCGCCCTATACACGTGATGGTAGCAGTACCCTGCGCACATAGCTCATGTGATTTAACAATAGACCATGGCATATGTACAGACAATAGACCACACACACACCATACAACGCAGACATCCAACAGTATAGCAATGTACTGGCAGATATGTCCGGACCACTGGTGTATGCATGCCTGGCCGTCCTGTGTTTCAGTGTGTGAGCATGCCCAGTATGACTGTTACGCATGTTGTCGACCAACATTACCGTCATTCCGTCATGTGTGTGAGCATGCCAAGTATGGTCAACTGTATTGCATGTGTCACATGTCCAGATAGTATTTTGTTGCTGACCCCTCCGTTCTGCACAGACAGGTGTCATGCTGTGTCTGCAGGGTAGCTAATGGTCATGTGGCATTGACAGTTGCTACATGTCTGCATAGCGTTGGGGGACATCCAACCACAACCACAGTCCTACACAGTACAGTGAGTAGCGCACATGACTCTCACATGTGTAGGTTTGACTGGGGGCACAGCCAACAGTTGTACACATCTGCCACTACTGTACTGGTATGCCGGGTACTCCATGTCAGTGTGTGGACCTACCTAAATGCTGGTTGGAGGGATACCAGCATAGCAAATACCATAACAACTTGTATGCATGTAGCTTGTGAATACTGCAAAGCTCCAACGAATGTGTCTGGATACCAGAACTGTGAACTGAGCATCCCAAACACATGCACAAGTATATGTCTTGCCTGTGCATCTGCCTCAGTATTGTGTGAGTGTTCAGGTGTGTGTGCATTGCTGATGGGAGTCATCAGCCATGACACCAGTGTTTACCCAGCATCCCCCACTAGGAGACTGTAGGGTATGTCCATATTGGCATTGGTGTGCTGCAGCTGTGTCAAAAGCCATATCTCGGACACATCATAGCTTCCAGGGCAGACAGCATACACATTCAATCTCATGCCCTGGCCATCGCATTTGGCCTAGCTGTTGGAGGGTATGCCCCTGCAGTGACTCTAGGCCCTACCCCGCTCACTGGGTGGTGCTACGATGTGTATGTGTGTGCAGGCTATAGCACCCAGTACCCCAGGGTAGTCATCCATGTGGTTGAACAGATGCATATTGCTGGTCTACTAATCACATGTGTTGAGGACATGTACGTGCTCACTAGCATGTGTTGACATGGCGTCTGTGAACTGGTGCAATACTCTGGATGCAGATGCCAGTGAGATACCCATGATATCCCCAGTTGTGCTGTGTGAGGTACCTGTGGCTAGTGCACCTAGGCCAACACATACCATGGTATCCACTGTGATGTGTTTCCCTCAGCCTCTTTGATGTGCCAGGTGTGGCAGGCACAGGTCAACAAGCTGCTGTAGGATGTCTCTGTCCACCCCATAGTGGTCCAACATCCCCAGCCCATGTAGCCCCTGGTAAGTCACCCTCAGTCTATAAAGTCTTATGTCACCCCAGTAAGGGTTGTTCGGCAGCATACACATCCTCACTGCCCCAGCCTCCTGCGCATGTTGGTATATGTTGCCTGTTGCAGCCTGTCTCATTTGGTTGGACTGTGTCGTGAAATGTCCCCACAGGTATACAACGGTGGTGTAGAGTGTGGACGGAACCTGTTTGTATGCTGGTTGCTCGCATTACCGTACTGTTCATGTGCAGGCTGGCCAAGTCATCTGCTGATTGTGCTGATCAACACCTGTTTGTGCAGCCTGTACACCCTGACTATCCCACCACTGCTGTCATCTCTCCCAATGTCACCAGGCAGGTATAGACACACCCCTAGCTTAGGTGTGCTAAGGCAGGAGCACTCCCGAGGCACAGTTCTGCAATGTATGTACAGTATGCCTGACCCCCTCCCATGCTGTCAACTATATTCGAGACCTGCAAACGACTGACTACACACATACACTCCAGGGACCAGCAGCACACCCTGGTGATAAATGTGATACACTATAGTCAACCTCATCTGCATAGTATAGTCTTCTAATGAATAGTTATATGACCCATACCAAACCTCCAAATTAATAACCACTGCTCAGTGTCACTCAGATCCGTACACAACTGGCAACAGGTGCCTTACTATCACCATATTCGATGTCCCATGGTCTTCCCAGCAACAAAATAACCGGTGTCTACATGACTACAACCCGTGGCCCTGCACACTACAGATGATGTGCATTACCACCACACCATGGCAGATATATATAGATCCCAGGTTATCATGTTCAGATCATCCGGCACAAACATTCAATAGTGCTGATGTCCCTCCACCTCTACATCTAAATCTACATATACCATATATATTATTTGTATACATATATACATGGACATATATATATATATATATATATATATATATATATATATATATATATATATATATATATATATATACATACATACACGCATATACATGTGCACACATATGTAGATATGGCAGTTATATCGCAACAGTGGACCACATGACAGCAATGCATTAGACAGGAAGGAAAAGGAAACTACATGTGCCACCTGCATCATGTAGTGTTACTATCAAAGCATGTGTGTTATGTTGCATCACACGGGTGAGACCATATCAAGGGTAAGAGTAGGGCTGCTGACAGTTACTCACCAGACCTATTGGCGAATGTATGTGTTGACAACCCAGTGTCTTGGCAGAATATGCGGGATGTGGACACTATATAGGTCAGTAACAAAACACACTGAACACATTCCGCAGCTAGCCACCCACAGATACCAACACATACGGTATAACTGCCAAACACACACACCTGCCATGCCTTGGAATTGAGCACCTACCTGTCTAGTCTACCACACTACAGCATTATGCAGTAACAGAAAGCGCTACTGAGTACCAGCATCACCGCACTTACACAGGCATACATCTAGGTGGATGACATCATCCACAAAAGCAAAGATGCCGATACGGAATGTATGGGGAGTGAGCCGTCTAAAGGCATTACTCTATCCCCAGGCAGCTGGAAACACACACACTTGGCAGGGCTGGGAGTCGAACATACACCTAACTACCTTATCACACTACAGCATTATGCAGTTCCAGAATGCGCTATCGGGATTACTGGTACACAGCACTCCCAGAGGCATACTTCTAGGTGGATGACATCATCCGCAAAGGCAAAGATGCCGATAGGGAATGTATGTGGAGTGAGCCATCTAAAAGTATTACTCTGTCCCCAGGCAGCTGGAAACATACACACACACACACACACACACACACACACACACACACACACACACACACACACACACACACAGGCACACACTTGGCAGGGCTGGAAGTCAAACATGCACCTAACTACCTTATCACACTACAGCATTATGCAGTTACAGAACACGCTATCGAGATTACTGGAACACAGCATGCCCAGAGGCATACTTCTAGGTGGATGACATCATCCGCAAAGGCAAAGATGCCGATAGGGAATGTATGTGGAGTGAGCCATCTAAAAGTATTACTCTGTCCCCAGGCAGCTGGAAACACACACACACACACACACACACACACACACACACACACACACACACACACACACACACACACACACACACACACACACACACACACACACAGGCACACACTTGGCAGGGCTGGAAGTCAAACATGCACCTAACTACCTTATCACACTACAGCATTATGCAGTTACAGAACACGCTATCGAGATTACTGGAACACAGCATGCCCAGAGGCATACTTCTAGGTGGATGACATCATCCGCAAAGGCAAAGCCACCAATAGGGAATGTATGTAGATTGAGCCATCTAAAAGCATTACTCTGTCCCCAGGCAGCTGGAAACACACACACACACACACACACACACACACACACACACACACACACACACACACACACACACACACACACACACTTGGCAGGGCTGGGAGTTGTACATACACCTAACTACCTTATCACACTACAGCATTACGTAGTTACAGAACACGCTACCGAGATTACAGGAACACAGCACTCCCAGAGGCATACTTCTAAGTGGATGACATCATCCGCAAAGGCAAAAATGCTGATAGGGAATGTATAGAGAGTGAGCAGTCTAAAAGCATATTACTGTCCCAAGGTAGACGTAGACAAACACACAGCAGTGGTGTGAGCGAGACAACTGCCTATCTACGGAGCACTATTACAACACTACATAGATACGAGATGCGCCACAGACAGTACACCCTTCAAGACAGTCAACCAGTGTGTTCAATGTAGGAATCCATCCTGAAGTGGGGTATGGACATCTGTTGCCTGGATGACCACCATCGCTGTACAGGATGTCAATGACCATGCCCATACACAGAGGCACATCACCGACACAAGGTGTCACTGGGCATGCTGACACACTTAGTATCACACGTCCGTTAGGAATGTACTGTGTGTCCATCTACATAGCGGTGTACTGGGCATGCTCACACACTTAGTAGAAGCGACACACTTAGTAGAAGTGGAGGGCTATCTTGCATGCACATGGATTCTAAACATGGAAGGGCACAGTTTGGAATGTACTGTGTGTCCATCTACACAACGGCGTACTGGGTATGCTCATGCACTTAGCAGTTGCAAAGGGCTGTCTTGCATGCACACGGACTCTAAACATGGAAGGGCACAGTATGGTGTTACTGTCCCCATGTACATGAAGGCCACTCACATGTACTGACCAGTACACACTCAAGAGCCATCACAGATGTCTCAGGTGCAGATCACAGAGGCAAATGCCGCATTCTACTATGTAGCCCTCAGACATCACCATGTCTTTGGACCAGCAACACACATCCATACATTACCACAACACCGTGTGATTCATGACCAGTGGACTGTACATAGGTCTACAGCAACTGTGAAGACTACACATGTATTGACAGGGTTCCATCATGTGTTATGCAATGCAGTGATACCACTGTACATAACCAGGTCAGCTCTACACATAACAGGGGCCCTGGGTCTTACTCAGCTGTGACAGATGACTCTCGCTGTACACCAAAGAACACACATGTTTGGATATGACATACATGTAATTGCAGTGGATATGTGCATGGACCACACACCCAACACATATGTACATAGCATAGCTTTTGCTGTCCTCCGTGCAGACAAGTGGCTACAGCAATCACACACATGCACATGGAAGGTAGGTCCATGGCTGTTGAATGCTAACAGTACATGAGGTAGCAATGTTGACCAAGGAAACATTTCCTCTGTACTAGTTACCCATGACACCCATCATATCATACAACAGTCCATGTGTTATGTATGTCATCAGACATGTCCACCAATTGCAATGCATACAAACATGGCTACATGACAGGCATGCAGGACCAACACACATGTACATGTAGTGGTGTGCATGCAGCTACCATGCATGTTCAGTAGCTGATGTATGTAATTCATCTGTGCCTAACTACAACATGCAGTTGCAATGCAGCACCATCATTGACACCTGTATATGGTGAAATACTGACAGTACGGTAGGATGTACATCAGGTATGGATGGATGTGTGTACATAAAGTGGTGATCCACTTTTGCAGATGGATGTTTGCCGAGGACGGCTCACAGGTGTGTTACAAGCCATCCTACCATTACATGTGCAAACAGTATGCTATGTTACTGTTACTTAATGGTGAAGACATAAAACCTACACAGCGGTCAGGGTGTTACTGACTGTAAGTCACTTGATACCTGTAACATTTACATCTTCCCATGTGCATATAGCAGCACAATTGCCGAAGGTAGCATTGGTACACATAATGCGGCCAATACTGCTGCATGCCTGCCAGACGTATCATCATATAGCAGGTGTATCATTCACAGTACTGCCATGTGTGTTTGCTTGTGTGACCATATATGCCACATATGGTGGGGAATACATCCCAATTGTTACACACCCCTGTACATTGTTGTAGAGATCTGTACATACTGCAGTGTGGAAAGCATGATGTAGGCAGGGGTGGTGTGTGTATCACACACATGTCAGCTATCTGTATGTGAATGACATTTGTCGACTCCACAGTGTGTGTGTGTGTGTGTGTGTGTGTGTGTGTGTGTGTGTGTGTGTGTGTGTGTGTGTGTGTGTGTGTATGTATGGCTGTCTGGTGCATGGAGTGAGGGTGCATGCTACCATACAGAACAGACAGGATCCCTAACCCCTCATGGTGATGCAATCTACTACCCTGTTGATGCCATCAGTCTCAGCCTTACTGGCTACGTGTACATGTTCATTCTCTGTGTCGCATCGTGTGGGTGCACAGTACTGTGAGGGTGATTACCACATAGGCAGGGGTCCTCACCTCAACACTATCGAGTGTGTGTTATAGTGTTGTTGAGCCCATGAGTGTGGGCATGTTACTGTGTGTTTCTGTGTACATCTGTGTGTGTTCTCATCCTGTAATGTGACAGGGTATTACTGCTACACAGTGAGGCCTCATGCTATCAAGTAGCCTCTAACGTTATCATCGGTCAGACCGCTTTGTAAATCCCCCGCACCATGTCAACATACCTGTGATGTGACCTGGTATGGATGTCACGTCTCTAGCCACTGTAGCCTATTAAACATCCCACATGCTTCTGGATCAGTAGATTTGTGGACATCTGTGATATGGTAGCCTTTCTAACAGTCAGGTTGAGGCTACGTATAGCATGCTGGTATTGCCATACATGCCTGTGAGTACTCCACATTTACACATGGGAAACTGAAAACACTGCTACTTGTTGGCACATGCAAGTAGACCATAAGTAGGGAACCAGGGCATCATTACCAACATGCTGTTACTGTTGTTACCAAGACACATACTGTGAACATATAACAATGCATTATAAACCTGTACTACATGGTATGTCTGGTGCATGTCAACAGTACACAACTAATGTAATATACACTTCTCTCACTATTCTGTTCACCCTGTGCATCAGACCATTTGAGCATGTCCCTGCACCAATGGTGTGGATGACAGGGATGCGGCACAGGCATCATCATATGCACAGGGTGATAATGTTTGCCAGGGGCATAGGCTACACCAGTGGATGACATCATGTGTGTGGGTAAGGGCTGGTGATCTGATTGGACATGTGTGGTCATTATGCATGTGGGTGTTGCAGTGCCCTACAGATGTTTTTGCTGTGGGCATGTATGAGTGCACACAGTTCTGTCTTTTGCCAGGCCTGTACAGCTCACTGTGTCCGGCCATGGCCACGTGACCTGTGCCTGCCAGGGGTTGCACGGGCAGTACCAGGCAGAGGTACAGATTGGCTACTGTCCGATGACACATGTCCACTGGAACCGTGTCCCCACTGGGAACATCCAGGGCCACATCCACGTGGTCTGCTGTGTCCCGGTGTGGACAGCGCAGCACCAGCTGCACTGCTACTGCTACCGGCACTATGGGAGCAGGCATGTGAGGTGGCTCGTTCACATTGACCTGCACTAGGTGGTGTAGCTGGCCTATATCCACGTGGCCTATGCCTCACTCCTACCAGATGTTCCAGCACAGACAGCTCACGCTCACGGATTGCCATGCCACGGTCAAGGATTCCGACCATGTCACCCAATCACTTGTCCAGAACATCAGCAATCTGCTGTTGAGCATTTGCCAATGCCTGGATGTTGTCATTAAGAGTATGGATAGCAGCCCTCTGAAGCCTCTGCCCTTCTCTGTTCTGCCATTCAGCATGTGCCTGTGCCGCCATTACAGTCTGGAATATGCGTCTGGTGACACCAGCTGCTGCGCTCTGTCCTGCAGGTGCATGTCTGCCAGAGGTCCTCCTACGAGCACCACTGGCCACATCCCTGTGTGGCAAATCTGCAGTCATTACACTGACACCATGGTGTGGAGACACACCTTCTGTAGCCACCACACGTTCCTGTTCCAAGCTAATACACGCTGACTGTCCTTCCTCTATGGCCATTGGTGATGGGGTATGTGTTGGCATGAGAACTGTGTGTGGGGAAGAGGGGGACATAGCTGGGATGGCAACCATTGGCACAGATTCAGCCCCTGACAACCCTGCCTGTACCTCATGCATATGTTCATCACTGCTAGTATCTGTGGGGACACTAACATCAGAAGGACCGCAGGTGGGTAACGCACCTACATCACCTGTGAATGCAAAGAAAGACTCTACTTTACAATAGACACACACACACAGACACACACACACACAGTCACACACAGACACACACAGACAGACATACACACACAGACACACACACACAGACACACACATGCACACACACACACACACACACACACACACACACACACACACACACACACACACACACACACACACACACACACACACACACACACACACACACACACACACACACACACAGACACACCGTGCATGTGATTTGACAGATGGCATGCAGCATGCATGTGATACAGCAGACGGCATGCAGCTTAGACATTAATAATGGTAGTTAGCATACCTCCCTGGGTTGCACACAACAGCAAGCAGGTGTCATATCAGTAGCCATGCAGTTCACACAATCATGGTAGTAAGCATGCATCCCTTTAATACACCATGTGGACAAGTACAGGTTAACAGTACACATGGCTGAAGTGACCTTGACATGTAATCTGCTGACGTGTGCATTGACATGCATACATGTCTGACACAGTGGTGTCTTGACACATGTACAGCATTGTAATGGGTATCACATTGCAGTGTTGTCTGTATGCCCTACAGATAGAATGCACGTTTAGCAAATGTGCATGAGCATGGAAGGGTAGGGTGAGGCGTCTACATTGCTATACAGTGTGAAGTACAGACACTGTGCCATTGCATGGCATCATGAGGCATCTATATTGCTATACAGTGTGTAATATGCACACATTGCATAGCCATAACTGCGTGCATACACATGACATAACTGTGGATTGTGACCCACGTTGCTGAGGTGTATACACACCAAATCATGCTGTGTCATGTGACAGGTCACTGGAAGACCTATGGACGACACCCCTGTACAACTACTACAGAGTCTTAGCTGCCTGGCAACCATGTCCACACATGGCAGACTTGTCTATACACCATGTCCCACATGACACTGATGTACCACACACACACGAGGTGCATGGCTGACAGTGATGTCCTACAGCAGTAAGGGAAATGGATGGTATCTGTGGCCTGATGTGGGGTCAATGTCTGTGGAAGCTGTACAGGTGACTACTGTCATGCTATGACACAGTCGTGATGTTCAACACATCTTATATGGTTGACTTACGTGACACCTCCACTAGCTGTGCACAGGCTTTTAGGATGTCCAGTGTACCACATCAACTGTATAATCAGTCAACTAAGGCTATAGTTGGACCATGTGTGGACAATGTGCAACAGGGTGTATACACATCACATCTACTGTGTGGCTACATGTCTCTGACCATCCTCCATGGCCATGTGTGAACATGTGTTGGCCAAATATTTGTGATGGCCATCTATCTCACATGTCTGTGTAGTCCCATATGACATACACCCATAGATGTCGGATATGTCACCGTCCACAGGGCTATGCAGACAATGGGTTGTATGTTTGGTATGTGGGGTATGTGTTATGGGATAGTGTGACAATATTGCAGCCAGAACACTACATGTCTGGGACATATCAGATGGCACATCACAATGTGTGCACCCATTGCAAGTGCATATAACACAATGGTGACTCCTGTGGGCTGCCCATATCCCAGCTCACTGTGTGGTACTGTTTGCATACCACACATGTGTTGTTCCAATGTATAGTACATATGCCTACATTGAGCAACACCTCCACCGTTGTATGCACAGCTGTGCATACAACACCTCCACCGTTGTATGCACAGCTGTCCACACATGTAGCAATGACAGATACTGTGGCTTCATGTCAGTGTTTCATTTCATTTTTATATATTGCACATGGGTAGCCAGTGTGAATGATGGGAGATGTGACCTATATATCATGACTGGACCATACATCATGTGTACATGTGTTAACTGGCCACATGGTGAATAGATATATGCATTAACATGACTGATGCTGATGACAGTCTCACCTGCAACAGACTGATGTCTGTGCGGCACACCAGAGGTACCTGTATAGGGGTGACACGGCAGTTTGAACATTATCCATGACTGTATGACAGCCACAGGGTGCACTGTGCATGTTAACACATTCACCTGTACAATAGCATATAGTATGCACATGTGTGCATACACAGGGTAGCATACTGTAGTATGCGGCATGTGTGTAAACATACCTTGCATATGATGTTACATTACATATTGTACAGTGATACATGCAACTAAATGGGATATAATAGTCATATGTGCAGTAGTGACTTACCAGGCAACTCCAGGCTCATTGGTTGGGAGACACCCACCTCCACGATGGCAGCTAGTGTTTGTGGATGCTGTTCTGAGGGTGTCCCCAGGCTGGCCAGTAGCTCCTCTGTGAGTGTGAGTGGGGGCTGGGTTGGTGGCCCACCACCTGTTCCACCGTGTTCCCTGGCAATTGCAGTGGCATGCTGTTTCGCATGTCATATCAAGTCCGTGCAGTGTCTGTGCATCTGCTGGTAGATGCAGTTATGGCCACCCACATCATTAACCCTCCTGCAAAGGTCCTGCCACAGGTCATCACGCTGCTGGGCATGCTGTGGCACATGGCTGAACAACACCTCGTAGTTCTCATGGAGGTACGGGATGAGGACATCATCCTCCTGGCGACTGTACATTGGCAGGAGTAAACGAGGCATTATCTGGAAGACATAATGATGGTGACAGGTCACAGTATCACAGAGATGTACAGCGATACAGCTGCACATACATTTGTATTAAATCTAGTACATCTGCACAGTTATCTTTGCAAATCATCATGACACTGACACGACTGACATGTTTGTGTCACACACATGTAACACCCGTTATGCATTGGATATCATCACCATATATGTGTGTCACCTCATTACATTGTTCATACTCCATGTGAATGCTGTCTTGATGTGGGCATGTCTGTTTGCCTATACTGGTGCTCTTACCTATCAGCACATGCCTGGATGTGTCCACAGTGATGCTGTTGACCTTGATGCTGTGTATATGTCACATATCAACACATACACTGCCTTAATGGACATGAGCAGTGACAATGCACACATACGCACGGAACCTTTACATGCATGTGTTTTGCCATATACATCTACACGGCACTGTACAGCAGTTCAACATCCTGCCATGGATCGCCTATGTTGCACATGTGATAGACATGGGACAATGGCTAGCCAGACATCATCTGCAGGGATGGTTATCAACTATAGCATGTATGGGAAAGGTTTCCTAGCTGTTTCCAACAGCCATTTTGCCACCGCGAGGTGCATCAGTGCCACATTACTGGTCCAGACAGTTAATAATACATCTACCATGTGGTCATCACACCATGTATGACAGAGATGACATGTGCAGCTTTGATGGACAGGGTTGCATGGTATGGCGGGAGTATGTAACATGTATGGCACAGGGATCTGTCCAGCATGTGGCAATCCTTGTAGAAGGATGGTGGCTGTCCATGACATATGTCTTTCAGATCAGGATATGTACGTGTAGCATGTCCAACATCACAGTGTAGCACATGTCTTTATGCAAGGTAGCCAGCATGCTGCATAGTGGAGGTGAGGATTGTGAAGGCTGGTATCGCCCATCCATGCATGGCCAATACCCCTTAAAGGTGATATGTGATCCAATATTGGTCACCCGAGTGCTGAGTATGCCTGTCCAATGATCTCCATGCTCATGGATGGCACCCTGTCATGTCACGGGTGCCTCGTATGACTACCTAATAGGCCTAGAGACGTCACCAACTCAGGGAGGTGAACTGCACAGCTCCATCCCTTACACAGTGTCCATAATGTTGACTGCTGCCTAGATGGTAGTTAATGGGTACAGGGTTATTCACCTAGCAGTGACAATGCTATTATCAGCTGTCAGATTGTGCACATATGTCACACACCTCACCCAAAAAGCCCATTCTGTATGTTGTCCACAACACTGAGACAGCTATTGCTCCTAGGTCATGGCCATTCACATCCATATGTACACAGATGCCTCCCATTTGTCTGTGTGGTATGGGCTACAATGAGGGGGGGAGTACAAAACATTAACCCTGTTTTACTGTAGCTGTCACTGGTGTGATATGCACATGTCACTCTGACACCTTTTGTAGTGTTGATTCTGTCAACAGGCCACTGGTAGAACACTCCTGTGACATATGTAGGTGCATGTAGTATACTCAGTATAGCTGGAACACGGTATGGGTGATGATGTCCTATGACCTGTCACAGGTATGCTATGCAGTGTGAAATCATCCGTACTGTCATCTACTTCTGTACTGCTAACATCTACATTGATAAAGGTTCATAGACTTGCAGACCATACTCAGCAGGGTAATAGTGCAGTGCCTTCAATTATGACTGTTGTCTCCACTTGTGAGTTGCAGTGGGTTGATATTATCCAACACCCTATCTGTATTGCATATTCATGCTCTGCACCTGTTCAGAACTTGTGAGCACTTCATGAGCTACTAATTACTATAGCACCCATTCCAACTCATTTCTTACAAGTACACTGTCTGTCCTTACATTTCCAGCTTGCTTACAGTACAACAGCTGTTGTACACATGTAACTCACATATCTTGTGAGACATGGTTGAATATACAGGCATGTCCAACTGTCACGTACCAGTGCTATTGCCTGTCTATATGATGAATATAGTGAACATGTGGCAATAGAGCAATTGTCTCATGTACACAGTCAATGCTCACCTCCCAACATATGACACTACAGCCTGTGGGAGATGCACATATCTAGCCATGCTGGGGGTAATGCTCTCACCAACCCAGACTGAACCTGACATTCATGTGGGGACGTGTAACATTTGCAACACACCCCACTCATCACATAGTCTCACAAGATCTCCACCATCACAGGCCACACATAGTATGAGTACGACATTTGCAGAACCTCTCCATACTCTGTGTAGGCACCAGAGGCAGCCCCCATCATCAAACACAACAACAATTACTTATAGCCCACAGACTCATGTGCGCCCATCAAATACAGCCAATAGGGTGTTATAACATACCCAACACACCAGTCATAGGTGACTCTGTAGGCGGTCACACTGATGTCCCACTCAGCAGGCTACACAAGGCAGTAGTTGCTTGCATCTAGCTGTTGGGTAACTGGTTCTGCAACATAACCTATGCACCCATGCCACACTTCACCAGGTAAATTTGACTGTCATTCTCCATGTTAGTGTGACTGCTCTGAGATGTAACTTCCCAGACTACATGTGCAGGGACATGCAATAGCTCTCCTGTCTTGTAGCCCAGAAGGTATCGGCCAAGCCCTGGGGAACATTCTGCATTCATCCAGACTAGATACCACTGTACAATGACTGTTTCACTTCAACAGTTGCCTGTGCTTCTGCTGTCATTCCACAGGCATCCAGTATCTGTCCGCTTTGAATGACATGGTCAACAAAACACGATGCTTTGGCACAGATGACCTGCACCTGTCAGCCCCGGGAGTACAGATAACATGTAAGGCTCTTGCCGCTCCTATACTGCCTGTCTTGCACAGTTTCCAATAACATTCACCACCAGAACAGGAACAGGCAAGCAAAACATGGGGCCATGTGACTCAATGCTTGACATCATCTCTGACGCACGCAGGCAAGGCACTCCTTATAATGGACCACTTCAATATCTCTGCAGTGACTGGGACCTGCCTCTAGGCTCCGCAGAGCACACCTGCACTGATAGGTTATACGCAGACCACACCTTTCAGTCATGTTACCTGGACCAGAACACCCACGGCTGAGGTGTGTCCATATTTCACTATGTTGTACACACCTCCTGGCTGGTTACTTAGCACGGTGCATCAGAGGTGATCCACGTGCAACTAACTGTGGCCAGAACTGCTATACACATTGTAACATGCTACGGATTCAACAACATACCCCACGGTTACCGGCCCTCATTTCTTGGTGTACTGGACAGTAGGGTTCAGACAGGTACTACTGATGTGCGACTGACACTACCCCACACTTAACTGGGATAGCTACTCATGTACCGACACATTAGGCCAACGCTGTCCGGGATTCATAACCTCCACTTGGCTGGATCAACCCATACACACCTGTTACAAAAGTATGTATTAATGTGTGTATGCTTAATGCCAATTAATAACCAAGTATTTTAATACACTTTTCATTCTATTTTTCATGCACTGTATTTTATACAAATTGAGTTTCATATGAGACTGAAAAAGATGCTTTTTAAAAACTGCAGTATGCTTTCTGAAACTTGCAAGTTGCCCTCTGACCTAGTAATTGCTAGCACAGCAATATTCATGTTTATGCCTTTTGGAAATGTACTTGAGAAGCAGGTGCTTATCTGCTAGGTCAGGAATGAATGAATGAACAATGCCATATTCTGTAAATGTAATGATCTTAGACAATCAGCTCTGTTCGAAGGATGGGAACATGTGCAGCTGCAGTAACTTAGAGATAAAGTAGACAAAGAATTATTAGAGAAATGAACTGCTAGCATTGTGCTTGAATTAGCCATAGTACCTTGAATGGTAACATAACATGTATCTAACTGGGAGTAATCAAGGCCATGTTGTTTTCCTCAGGAAGTTTCACATAAAAATTGATAAATCAGCAGAAATTCATGGGAAAGATGGTCAGCAGATGATGATGAAAAAGGTGGTAATCTGTTACGTCAGCATGGTAGGACATAACCAGTTTAAGAATGTATAAAAATGAAAGTATTTCCTGTTTCTGGTTAGACAAACTCTGTATTAGCACGTTTTTGTCTCCTTGCTGCAAGATTAAAGTGCCTTAACCTGAATCTACTGTGTTTTGATCATTTTTTAAAGTATATTTTTCCTTTGACAGTTTGGTCCTTCGGACCGGAAAGTACCTCTCACTCTAGGCCTAGGTCAGAATTGGGCCCGGTGGCATGCATCCGTATGGAGAAGAGGCCAAATCGGCTCTTTTGCTTTGAAAGACCTCCGACTGAACTGTCGTTCGAAAGAGGCCAGCCACTGTTTCTGATCTGGGATTGGAGGATGAGTCAACGATCCGGTGGATCAACTCACGGAGTGTCAGGTAAGGAGGAATTACCTTATTTCTGTTTTAAGATCAGGGACTAATTACAGAACTGTTTTTGTCAGGTAGATTTGCATGTGCAGATCAGAGACAGAAAAAGGGGTTACTGTTTTTGTCATAGATCAGGAAAACAGAATAGGTAGGCAGTTATTCTAGATAAACTGTGAAAAGTTATAGAACTGTGGTACCAAGTGATAGAAAGGGTTACGTAACAATTTACAGCTTAGCTAAGACAGCAATGGGAAATCAGTGCACAAAAAGTTCCCGAGACCCGCCCCTAACTGAAGACGCAAAATATATGCAATTACAGCATGCCGACAATGTTAAGTATTACACAAAATGGGTTGATAAGTATAAATTTGATGGTAATTTAGATAAACTTGCACTTATGAAACTTGTTAAGCAATTAAAAATAAACGCGAAAGGTCAACTAAAAAAGCAACGACAATTAGGAGTCCCTCAGGCGCATAGGTGGCTTGAGGAAGCAAATTGCAGGGAACAGAGAATAAAGAATTCAAAAACAATGTTCTTAGACAAAGAAGACAATAACTTGATAATAGCAATGGCCCCTCCTTCACCACCTCCACTTCCATTACCAGAATATGAAGCGAGTGGACAAACTGATCCACCTCCACTATACCCAGCTGTTCCTGCAAAATCACAACCGTTTGTCAGGGATCCTATCGAGACAAGGTCTAGAACACGCGACTTGAGGAGGGAGATTGAATTAAGTGAAATGAATTGAAAATCACATGCTATGAGTGAAGAAGAGATATGTCCACTCATAGAAGTACCAAATCCTCAGGCAGGACAGGAAGGACAGGATCCAACTCTTTTAGTTTATAGACCGTGGACACTGGAAGATATCTGGAAAGCCATGGAGGGAATTCCCCACCCAAAAGTGAATTTTCGAAAATTTTTAGAAGACTTACAGGGTATGAGATTAAATTACCATTTGAACGGAGAAGAAGTAGAAAAAGTAGTTAGACAAATTGTGGGTCCAGATTGGCACATGATCAGTGGCGACTGGAATCCTCGTGACGCACAACTCACACCACTCCCACATACTAATGCAGAACTGGATGGCAGAGTGAAAGGTCTGACAGACCGAATCTCTGAAAAGTGGAAGCCTAGGGCTGATTGGACTTGCATTAATCAGTGCATTCAACAGGAAGGTGAAACAGTTGATAGATATTATGCTAGACTGTTAGAATGTTTTAATAACTACTGTGGAATGCAGATACCAGAAAACCAGACACAAGATTCTCCGTATGAACAACAATTAAAGAATGCATTCTTGAAGGGTAGTATAACTCCCATTAGCAGCTTTATTATAAAGCACATGGTAGATCATCGTACAAGTAGATTACAGCCATTACTTGAATATGCTAGACATGCAGAGAGACATTTTAATAGTAAAAAGAAAAAGAAAACTCAAGTATTTTTGGCAGAAGATGGATCAGAAGTGTTTGTAGTACAAACTGGGAGAAAGGGTAAGAAAAATGCCCAGGGAAATAAACAATCTGACAAGCGATCAGAAGATTTTGAAGAAAGAAAGAAAAAAGGTGAATGTTTTAAGTGCGGGAAAAAAGGACATTTAACAAGGGATTGCAGGCTAAATAAGAAGGTGACTACAGAAAATAAGGAAGATGAGGAATGACTATATGATAGTCAGGAATCACTGAATGAAAATAAGCAGGAAAAGACAAGTGCAAATATGATAGCAGGAGTAGAGGATGTGGCAGAAGGGGTAGAGGATGTACATGAATTTGCAGACATCGAAGAAGGTGAAATTTTGGACTTAGCTTTATTGAGCTTAGAGCTTTACTTAGCAGACACAAAACCGGAGGTGACACTTCTGGTAGAGGGGAGGGAAGTCAAATTTTTGTGTGACTCAGGGGCTTCACGGACCCTGATACATCCTTCCAAGTTACCGAAAGATTCAGAATCACCAGATTATATACTAGTGAAGGCAGCTAATGGACAGCTGTATCGGGAGCCACTCTCCCATGACATAGCAATAACAGACCCCGTTTCAGGGATGACCCAGAGAAGTAAAATTGTGGTTTCTGCAAAATGGCCAGTAAACCTTTTGGGTAGAGACTTAATGTAGATATTTGGCATAGCCATAGTTCCAACCATGCAGGATATAGAAGCACAGCGACAGATGGATACTTTTGTAGTGCGACCGGAGGGTGAGACATATTATTGGTACAGCCAGGACTTAGTTACGACTGGTCCAGGGGCAGTAACTGAAGAACTGATGAACGTAGCCATCAGTAAGTCCCCCTCCCTCGACATTGACAAACAGCATTTGTTGCATTGTACTCTGTATTACTGTAATAGACCAGGACCTGATAAAGATTATGAACAAGAATTGTTTCAGAACCATGCAAACAGACTAGTGTTACGAAATCTGTACTGGGATGCAGAGGGAAACAGTGCAGTAAGCTGTTCATTGCCCCAGGAATTTTTAGCACTTTACAAATTTAATCGATTGCCACATGTTAGCTTAACTAAGAACAAAAATGTGAGATGGGCAGACTTAGGTGAAAAAGTCACAAGGTGGGAAAAGCAGACAGACTTAGGGCTCTCTGAACAAGGAGTACAGAAACAGAAACTGAATTGGATTACACAGACACACCCAGCTGTGCACTCACAGGCTAGTGAGAATAGCTGAGTATTACTCTTATTGGAAGAAGAGGAAAAAGCCTTGCGAGACATACCAGATATTCTCTGGTCAGCAGGGAAATCAGATGTAGGACTTATACGAACAGCAGGACCAGTTACTATTATGCCAAAATAAGCATTTAGACCCCAGAAAAGACAGTATCCCTTGAGAAAGGATGCAGAGATAGGAATCAAGCCTATAATAGCAGCCTTACTTAAGGAAGGAGTCTTAATAGAATCTCCTGATTCACCATGTAATACACCCTTATTTCCTGTCAGGAAAGCAAATGGGGAATGGCGTATGGTCCAAGATTTGCAAGCTGTAAATAATGCAGTTATACCCAGGGCAACAACGGTGCCAGACCCACACACTTTACTGAATGATTTAAAGCCAGAGCAAAAATATTTTTCTGTGGTAGACATTAGTAATGCATTTTTCTCTATACCGATACACCCTGACAGCCAATATTGGTTTGCATTTACATTTCAGGGAAAACGGTATACATACACAAGATTACCACAGGGATATTGTGAAAGTCCAACAATATTTGTTTATCTGGAGCATTTCTCCCCGGGCCTCCGCTGAAAACAGGATCTGTGGAACCTACTCGGTCTTTTCCGGTCAACAAATGTTAAATTAAAAAATTAAAAATCTTTGCACATGAAATGGCAAGCGACCTGGTGGGATTTGTCCCACCGAAAGGTAGTCAGATTTTACTTTATGTAGACGATATTCTGCTGGCAGCCCCCACCCAGCAAGAACGCAAAGAGGACACGATAGCTTTATTCCAGTTTTTAGCTACTCAAGGTCACAAAGTAAACAAAGACAAGCTACAACTTTGGAGAAAACAAGTTAAGTACTTGGGATATGTAATATCCAAGGAAGGTAGAATATTAGACGAGGATAGAAAAACAGCAATATTACAAGCACCTAGACCAACTACCAAGAAGGAAATGATGTCCTTCCTGGGAACTACTAATTTTTGTCGGAGCTGGATACCAAATTATGCTTTGGAATCTGCTCCACTGGCCAATTTAATATTCAAAAAGCCGATGGCAGCACAGGATTTATTACAATGGACACCTGAAGCAGAAGCAGCTTTCTGCAAGCTGAAACAACTGATAGCATCATCCTTAGTTTTAGGATTACCAAACTATCATAAGCAATTTATTCAAACTGTAGACTGTAAGCAGGGTTATATGACATCAGTATTGACACAGCAACATGGGGACAAGCAACGCCCCACAGCTTACTACTCATCACAGTTAGACCCAGTGGCGCGGTCCCTGCCCCACTGTGTACAAGCAGTAGTTGCAGCTGCAATGGCAGTGCAGGCTTCGGCCTCAATAGTGTTATTCCACCCTCTCACATTGAGAGTGCCTCATGCAGTTGCAATTATTTTACTGCAAGAAAAAGTAGCATATCTTTCTCCTGCTAGACATCTTTCCTGTATGACCATACTGTTGAGCCAACCTCATATGACAATTGAATGATGCACAACTTTGAATCCATCAACCTTGCTTCCAACCCCTGCAGATGGCAAACCGCACTGCTGCTTGCAGGAGATTGAGCAAAAGACATTACCTAGACAAGACCTTACGGATGTTCCCTTGGATGATGCCGAGGTGACATGCTATGTGGACGGCTCGTGCAGGAGGGGTCCTGCAGGACAGATTCTAGTGGGGTATGCAGTCGTTTCTGATACTGAAACTTTAGAAGCAAAATCTTTACCACACAATTTATCTGCACAAGTGGCAGAGTTGATTGCCTTGACAAGGGCATGTACCTTAACAAAAGGTAAGAAAGTGAACATCTATACTGACAGTCAGTATGCTTTTTCTACTGTACATGTTTTTGCGCAGCAGTGGAAAAATAGAGGAATGATAACATCTACTGGTAAACCAATCAATCATGCGCAATTTATTTTAGATCTATTAGATTCTATTCAGTTACCTAAAAAAGTAGCTATTTGCAAATGCGTAGCTCATACGAAGCAACAGGATAGGATTTCAAAAGGTAATGCACGGGCTGATACAGCTGTGAAGCAGGCAGCTTCAGCCACAGAAACATTTCTTTTAAGCGAGGAATTACAACCCTCTGAGACTTTAGATTTGGAAATGTTAAAAACAATGCAGACACTTACTACAAATGTAGAAAAACAGAAGTGGATAAAATGAGGAGCAATCCTTGAAAAGGGACTGTACATCTCCAAGGAAAAGAAACCAATTTTGCCATCTAATTTGTTTAGATATGCAGCGTTGTTGAGCCATGGGCAGAGCCATGTCTCAATAGGGGGGATGGTACAGTTAGTGAATCGAGTGTTTACAACCTATGGATTTACAAATTATACAAAAAATATTTGTGCAGCATGCCATGTTTGTAACAAGCATCACGCACAAGGGGCATTGAAGCCTAAGCAAGGGAGTTTCCCTACACCACTGTATCCATTTCATACTATTTGTATGGATTTCATAGAATTGAATAAATGCGAGAATAAAAAGTATTGCCTTATCATTATAGATATGTTTTCCAAATGGGTAAAAGCTTTTCCGACTAAAAATCCAGATGCAGCTACTGTTGCAAAGGTCCTTGTTAAAGAAATTATACCCAGATTTGGCATAACGGAAAAGATTTATAGTGATAACGGTACACATTTTGTGAACCAAACAGTGCAGCAACTTAGTCGTTATTTTGGGATATCGTTAAAGAATCACTGTGCTTACCACCCCCAATCTGCAGGGTTAGTAGAGAGGCATAATGGGGTGTTGAAGAATAAGCTTAGGAAGCTGATGACTGAGACACAGAAGAACTGGGTGCACCGTTTGCCTTTAGCACTGTTGGGCATGAGAACTGTTCCAAATGCAAAGGGATTAACTCCTTTTGAAACTTTGTTTGGGAGGGCATATTATACACCTCAGTGGAAACCTCTCATGTCTGTAGAGCAGGAGGCTGACAGTTCACTTGCAGGGTATATGAGGCGATTTTTGAATAACAAACTTTTGCAGTTAAATTCTGTTTCAGATAAAGAACAACCAAAATCGGAAGCACCAGTAGCCCCAGGCACCTGGGTCTGGGTGAAGATTGTGAAATGAAAGAATTGGAGTTCTTCGAAGTGGGAAGGTCCGTACCAGGTACTACTGTCGACACCCACTGCAGTCAAGATAGCAGAGCAAGCTTCCTGGATTCATTTGACGCACTGTAAACTGGTTAATAACTTTGAGTTGGACAAAAACTCTCTTACTGTTGTACAAAAAGAGCAAAATGGCCAGGTACAGAGTGAATAGAGACATTGTGCAACCTCAGAAAACTTGTATGATCATTTTAATTGCTATGCTAATCACACTGTTCTTTTTGTTGTGGCCACTCCTTTTTCCCGCCACAAAAGGTGAACTGATTAGATGTAATGAACCAAATATAGACTGGCATTCGAACTTTAACACTTATCAGTCAATTACACGTGTGTATGCTGAGACTTTTAATGTTTCGAACTGCTGGGTCTGTACGGCCATACCAACAGCATACAGGGGTTTATTGATGACTGCTATCCCCCTAGGGGTCAATGAGACCTGGGAAAATCTGTTTTTTGACACAGTCGCTATTAAAGCACATGATAATGTAGCACTGTATTTGCCTGTAACACAAAAAGGAATTGTATGTTTTTACAAAAATGACACCATCCAAGTGGGATGGAGTAAGTGCAATGTTACAGTACAGTATAAATGTTATAGAAAACCAAATTATTTGAGTGGATCTTGTAGTACAGATTATGACTCATTTTTGAAATCTATGCATAAAACTATTGATCAGGTACAACGCAATCCTGTACTTTTTAAAAAGTTATCTGTAATAGATAGGAAAATGTTTCATGCAGGGCAGTCATTTCGTAACAAAGTAACAACTAAGGTAGAGGACTGTTATTTTGTGTGTGGTAAAAAAGCATATAAATGGTTACCTGAGAATTGGTCTGGCAGTTGTTTTTTGGGGTACCTGGTTCCGGCCATCCGACACACTGCAGTTTTGCCTCAGGGAAATATTCGAAATACCCGAGATGGGACCAAAAAGACTGTTAAGAAACATGAGAATCCAGTGGGACGGATCGAAGCGGTCTGGAAAGACCATCGTGATGTGGGAACCAAGCTTGTGCACATGGACTTGAGTGATGCTGTCATATCCTGGGCAGGTATATTACCTGCATATGGTGCAGTTAAATCAATATGGAAGCTGCGAAAACTGTCGAAACTTCTCAAAGTAATGAGTAATGCGACTTTTTCTGCTCTTGAACTGATAACTGATGAACTGAATGCCATGAGAACTGTAGTGCTCCAAAACCGAATGGCTCTTGAATTCACCCTAGCTGTGAGGGGTGGGACTTGCGCTTTAATCAAAGAAGAATGCTGTGTGTTTATTCCTGACCATCAGCATGAAATTAACGATCATCTGGAGGTGATTCAGCAAGTGTCGGCCATGACCAAGCCAGGCCCAAACCCTCTGACAGACTTTTTCCAGAATGCATTTGGGGGGTGGGGTTCCATTTTTCTGAACATATTGATTGCCATTGGGGTAGGATTACTCCTAATAGGAGTTTGTATTTGTTGTGGAATCCCCTGCATGAAGAGATTAATCAAATAATTCATAGATATGTCTGTATCTGAGACTATGTATCAAAGTACTGAATTTGAAGAGCTGCTAGAATGTGAAACACTTCCATAAAAGTTTAAACTGAATGATTTTCTTAACTGCAAATCCTGAGTGGAAGAGGTTAGGAAAATAAGCAAACTGTTTATTCTTTTTTGAAAATAGAATAAAAAAGTATTAATAGGAGGGAGATGTTAGAAAAATATGTATTAATGTGTGTATGCTTAATGCCAATTAATAACCAAGTATTTTAATACGCTTTCCATTCTATTTTTCATGCACTGTATTTTATACAAATTGAGTTTCATATGAGACTGAAAAAGATGCTTTTTGAAAACTGCAGTATGCTTTCTGAAACTTGCAAGTTGCCCTCTGACCTAGTAATTGCTAGCACAGCAATATTCATGTTTATGCCTTTTGGAAATGTACTTGAGAAGCAGGTGCTTATCTGCTAGGTCAGGAACAAATGAATGAACAATGCCATATTCTGTAACTGTAATGATCTTAGACAATTAGCTCTGTTCGAAGGATGGGAACATGTGCAGCTGCAGTAACTTAGAGATAAAGTAGACAAAGAATTATTAGAGAAATGAACTGCTAGCATTGTGCTTGAATTAGCCATAGTACCTTGAATGGTAACATAACATGTATCTAACTGGGAGTAATCAAGGCCATGTTGTTTTCCTCAGGAAGTTTTGCATAAAAATTGATAAATCAGCAGAAATTCATGGGAAAGATGGTCTGCAGATGATGATGAAAAAGGTGGTAATCTGTTACGTCAGCATGGAAGGACATAACCAGTTTAAGAATGTATAAAAATGAAAGTATTTCCTGTTTCTGGTTAGACAAACAATATATTATAGGTTCATAGGTTTATACTAGGCTATCTGCCCTAAGGCATTTATAAGCTTAGCCCAAAGTTTTGTGGCTTACGCCACCCCTTATGTTAAAAAATACTGTGCCCATTAGTTTGTTGTGCCTCTGTCCAGCAGTGACACAGAGATGATTCCCGGGGTAAAACTATGATCTCCCATCCACCGGTCAAGATTTCTTTTGAACAGAGCCAGCGAGGTGCTCTGCCTCACATGGACTGGGATTTTATTCCACAGCATAGAGAGTCTCTGGGTGACAAATCTATCCCTCCAGCATGTCCTATTTATATCCTCCAGCATGTCCTATTTATATCCGTGCTAAGGTTTAAGTCACTTGCTCTAGTGGATCTGGTAGATTTGGATTTTTTGAGGTGGAGCATGTCCATTAATTCCGGGTTGGACATGGCCTTGTATGTCAGGCACAGGTCACCTCTGAGCAGGCGGTAAGCGACTGAATAGAGCTGGAGTTTCTTCAGTCTGGCAGCATATGACAGATTTTGGAGTCCCTTTATCCTTTTGGTGAGGAACTTTTGGGGTCTCTTCAATTGCTGCAGGTGTCGGGTGAGATACATCCTGAATGGGGCATTGTACTCGATCATTGGTCTGATAAGTGAAGAGTACAGGGGAACAATGACCTCACTTGATCTGGATGTGAATCCCTTCATGATCAGGTGGGCAATGTAGAAGGTCTTTCTAACCACTTTAGCAATGTGAGTGTCAAAAGAAAGGCCACTGTCAACCTGGGTCCCCAAGTCCTTGATAACCTCTTCTGTGCTTAATGGATTGCCACCTATATGGTAGCTTGGGGTTACCTTATTTTTCCCGAAGGGTATGACTATACATTTTTTGGCATTTAACTTCAGGCCATGGCTCTGGCACCAGTTATCAGTTTCCGTGAGACCCCTCTGAAGGATATCTGTGTCCGATGTACTTTCCACTATGGCGCCCAGTTTGCAGTCATCTGCAAACTTTGTCAGCCATAGTCCTCCTATGTTTGCCTGTACTTCTGAGAAGTAGATGCTGAACAACAGGGGGCCAAGGACTGAACCCTGATGGGACCCCACTTGTGACCGGCTTGGAGTCTGACATGGCGCCAGCAACTCTAACCCTGTGGGTTCTGTCCTTTAGCCAGTTTGCAACCCATCTTGTGACATATGGGTTTACATTTAAGCTGGTAAGTTTCTCTATTCTCTATTGTGTCGAAAGCTTTTGCAAGGTCAAGGTAGGCTGTATGGAGTGCCTTTCCATCATCAGTGGCCTTGGTGACTGTTTTGAAGAAGTCGACCAAATTCAAAAGGCATGATCTGCCCTTGACAAAGCCAAACTGGGTCGGGTCCAATGTCTGCAAGTCCCCTATGTCTTTGTTTATAAGTTCCATTATGATCCTCTCCATAGCTTTGCAGACCAGGCTTGTTAAGCTTATGGGGCGGTAATTTCCAGGGTCCGTAGAGGTACCGCCTTTGTGGAGTGGGACCACAGTTGCCGTACGCCACTCCTTGGGCACATATCCTGTGGTAAGGCTAAGATTAAACAGCTGCCTTATATGTGGGTTTAGTTCCTCGTTGAGTTCGTGTAGCTCACAGCTGGGGACACCATCCGGTCCCATTGATGCTGTGTTTTTAGCTTTAGAGAGAGCAGCTTTCACCTGCACATTAGAGATGTCTGGGAGGCTACACTCCGCTGGGATAGTTATCTCTCCTTTTGGGGGGAGAGGGGGGTGAAGTTTGCACTGAACCTGTCTGCCAGTATGTTGGCAATGTCTGTGGGTTCAGTGATTTTTGTATCATTTTGGACTAATTCTGCGCATATCTGGGAGTTTCCACCCAGGTTTCTAACATAGCTAAAGAAGGCCTTATGATTGTCTTTTGAATCTATTGCAATTTTTCTCTCAAATTTGGCCTTGGATGATTTTATGAGTGCTCGTATTTTTTTACTAATAATGATCAAGGGTGTCTTCTCTTTTATGGATTTTGCTCTATCATGTAACAGCTTTCTCCTCTTAATGTAAAGTTTGTTTATGGCTGGGGTCCACCAGACTGGACGTTTGTCCATGGTGGAAAGAGTCTTGGTTTTATTAGGGATTGCCTGATCCATGCAGTCCTGGAGGTGTTCATAGAAGGCATTTGTAAGGGCTTCCGCAGCTTGGGTTGTGGTTTCCACTGGCTCGGGGGCCTTGAAGGATACCACACCAGTCTTGAGTAGTGTGAAGTTTGCTTTAGAGAAGTTCTTCACTGTGGTCTTTTGTTTGGGGTGGGGGATGTGGATTTCCAGTGAGATAAGTTTGTGATCTGATCTCACCAATGAGGATATACTTCGGTGTGGAGCATTTTGTCCCCATGTTTGTGATGATGAGATCTAGTATATTTTCTCCTCTTGTGGGAACGGTGACTAGTTGTTCCATGGCATTTGAATTTATGAACTCCAGGAACCTTTGGGCTAGAAAGTTGGGGCTTGAGTAATGTTCCCAGTCTATATTCAGGTAGTTGAAGTCACCCAATATAATGGTGTTTGGAGATACATTTATACCCTCCAGTGTCTTCAGGAAGGCTGTGTGGGGTTCCTGAGTTTGAGAGGGTGGCCTGTAGCATGCTACAAATTGTAGAGCAGTTTTGCCTATGGTTAATTGCACCTGGATGGTTTCCGATGCTTGCGTTGCCACCAACCTGGAGTTGTGAGTATCCTTGATGAATATGGTTGCAGCCCCTCCTTCTGTGGTGGGGTCTCGGTTTTGGGGCCGGAACGCATGATATGAGGTAAAACCTGATAGTGCCGGGGTGCTCTCAGGAGCCTTGAACCAGGTTTCAGTCACAGCCCAGACATCGATGTTCTCCATACTGAGAAGGGCCTCGAGAGCGTGCATTTTGAGATTTAGACTTCTGGCATTGAGCAGCATTACCCTTAGTTTCTTCCCATTTTTGTTTTCTAGGGTGGTAGGTTTAGAATTTGAGCCTTGCCTAAAAAGGCACTATGGGGGTGGCAAGAGCCTTAGCCAATATCCGGAATCCCAGGGGTGACAGGTTATTAGCACATTTTTGTCTCCTTGCTGCAAGATTAAAGTGCCTTAACCTGAACCTACTGTGTTTTGATCATTTTTTAAAGTATATTTTTCCATTGACACACCACCACCAAGACCAACAATATCCTAGACATGGACATTACCAACATGTCACTGGTGTTCCACACCTGGGGTTATCCCCTCATTGGTAGTTTCCAAACATATGCTAATCACCCTTGTTATTCAAATCCCAGCACCACACCCTTCACGGCATACACAGTACAAGATTAGTACAATGCCTACTACAGACGTCTTATGACAGCAGTAGTGAATGTCATGACACCCGTGCAGATGAACAATGCACATACAAAAGCTGAAACCTACCCCAGTGGACTTCTTTAGCACTTACACGACTGCATGGATCATGCTATTCCAAACAGAGCCATGATGGTACCCACCAGATAACGGACGTCACAATCCCATGGGTGGGGTAGCTCACTGGTCAGCCTCAGTAGGGCTCCGGGATCCCTTATCACATCTTCCAAACCTAGCTATGTAAACATTACTGTGACACATTCCAGGGTGTACCACAAAGCATTATGGAGGTATGTCAGTAGTCATTGGCAATACCCACATCTGCTCTGACATACGACGGTTACTCAGGAACATTACAGAACCGAGTGATGTTGGCAACATCCTGGCGGATGGGTTCAGTGCTAACTTTACACCCTCTCACTCCCTACAGGGCCATAATCCTTGCAGGAACATTGTGGGGTCCCTGCGGTCACAACTACACAGTTCTAACCTGCACTCTCTAAGGCCTGGAACACAGACTACATGTGATCGTCCAACTTCCCAGGCTGTGATTTACACAAACCTTTGCATTGGTGGGCTCCAGACCTTTTATGCCACCCAGTTTGGACTTGTTAGAGCCAGACTATGGCTCCTACACCTGGTGGACTCCTTTGATACAGTTACCAGGGTAGTTGATGACGGTAAGGGGGTCCACACAGCCTACATTGTCCTCTCATTGGCTTTCAGCACCGTTCTCCATTCTGGTATTGACAACATACACATCCACCTGCACATCGACCCCTATGTCTCAGGATGTTATGCAAAGTGGCTCACGGACAGGACCCACACAATGAGGGTAGCATACCGTAGTAGCTATTGTATTTCAGTTACACTTGGCATACCACAGTCCTCAGTCATAGGGCCCCTCATGTCCGGTATATGCTTCCCTGAGGTACAGGCTAGCACAGATGGACTTTCCCTGACTATGTTTCCAGACAACTGCATGCAAGGTGCCATGATTGATCCACCAGCTGATACAGACTCCCTCCATAAGGGTGTCACTGTGACAGATGCCTGATGTCGATAACATGGCCTCAAGCTGCATGACACATGGTGCATGAACATCCCCTTTGGATTACACCAATCACCCACTGACTATCACATAAGTGGTAGTCCCCTACATACATGTGACATTATATGGGATCTTAGTACACACATATGTAGCACCACTCCTTTGATAACCATATTGCCAATGTGGCGTGGATATCCTTCTACGTGGCCACCCTTATCTGTACTGGGTTTGTAGCTGGAACAAAGGCACCCATTGTACCTCTAAACTCCTGACGAATACACACATTCAAGGGTACAACACCCCGTTTAGGGTGTACCTTACAGAACAGCAACGGCTTTACATACCACAACATTAACACACCATGAGGATTATTGAGCTCCGAAGGTTAACGTATGCGGCAGAACTACGGACACCGCGACTGTACACATTTGCATACTGCATACTCAGGGTTGACCTCTGCTGAACATACAGGGCCCATGTCCACAACAATATTCATGGATATACTCCACATAAACAACATAAGCAAAAGTCACTGAGAGCAACATGCTCATGGATATGTGCACAAACGCAACGATGAGTGGGATGTGCTTGAGGGTTATATTCCCAAACCAGACAATCACCATGCTTTGGAACATGATTCCTATGTACATCATGCAGGGACACTCAGTAGCACTGTTTATGAGATACCTCACTTGGTGGACGGGAGACACACATGTACACCATGGATCACTGCAGTGGCTGTACTGTGCAGAGATGCAGGTAACACATGGCTCTGCTGTTCACAGACAGGACACTACCCTAGAGTGGTGCCGCCGGTGTAAACACTGTAGTTGGGCTTACACATAGACTTGACAGACAGCATAGTACCTCACTATGAACCTGTGAAGCTATTACATGTCCTTTGTGCATAGTTAATTGAGTAGCTCTTCCATTTCGATTAGCTATCATGCTGTTACAGTGTCCCATGACTACAAGCCATATGTATCCTGTTATTGTGTATTGTACATGCCAATAGACGATACCTTTTGTTTGCATGATATAACTGTTATGCTGTGTAGAATATCTGACATATCTACCTACAATACTGTACATTACACATATTTTACATATTATCCCATAATGCAAAGCATACTTGCACAGCAGGACCACCTTAGGCATGTTATTGTTGTTATATGCCCATACACATGCCCACTGTGACAGTATATCAACATAAACTATCCCCTGCTATGACACGTACTTGTTGGACATACCCTACCACTGACGGCGGGTGGTGTGGAATTGTTCTATTTAAAGCCCTGATGTAGCATCCCTTGTGGTGTCTGTGATGTTTACCTTGTGGCCCACAGCAGGACACACAATTTCTATAAGCATTCCTATGCTCAGCTAGACATCACTACATAATACCTTTTCCCACTTTATGCATTGCTGACACTTTTAATTAATACAAAACAGGCTATACATACACTAACATACTGAGTGTTCTACATATCTTGTTAGCGTTCCGAACTTTCGTAAATATCTCTCTGGCACCTTTACTGTTTAAATGGTTCTATGGTATGAGTATACAGTTTGAATGTCTGGCAAGTCATCCTTATATACATCGATACCTGTAACATGTGGTTTCCTGCCGCCAATTGGTGTTCCTGAGTAAATTATTACATGCACATCAGCTGTGCAGCTACTCCATTCGCCAATTACGCGGTAACGGTGGGGTATAACTGAATTCTCCACTTGGGTGTTGCCCTTTTGCCCTACCTTCGGGGAGACGGCCTGTTATGTGTTTTGTTGTGTGGAATTGCAACTGCTATTTGTAGAGACATGGATATTTTGGATTCATGTCCCCCGTGGATTGTGTGTGACGGCTAGAGTATGTGGTTCTACATGTGAGTGTGCCTGTCATCTCAACCGTCTGATAAGGGACTATTGCAAACAAAACCTGTAACATCGCTGTCTGTTCCATTATACAACAGCTACGATTTCACATGGCGCCTTTACAAATGTGTCTCTCACAAGATATGTTAACGCTTCTGCAGATGTAATTGAGTGAGTGGATGTTTGTGATGTTATTACACTCTGTATTGCTATTGTTTTGTGTGTGGGAGATGTAGGTGGGTGTACATAGCATGTACAGGTTTGTGGGGACTGCATTTCTACTTATTCCATATATGTGTGTAGGCTCCTTCCCTAATTGAAGACCTATCAGTTAGTAGACAGAAACTATGGTTGTTACGGGCTTATACATAGGGCCGTTGTTAATTGGTTTCTATATAGTATGCAAGCGAGGTTGATACTTCCATACATCCGGAAATACAGCGATATGTAAAGGAATGTTACTAAATGACAGCTGTCCCGTGTATTTCTGTGACAGATATTTGCACTCATTGCAGTTGTGTTGGTGACTGAACCTCTTTGGCATGGGTTGCCACCTTTTCAAATGGCCATAGTGGGACATTTGCAGGACACACATCGGTGTTTACAGGCCGACACATACCCACAGTCAGTACACAGGATAGTACATACTTTTATCCTGAATACATACTTATTCTTGTAGCACTTTAGCTACTTATCATGTTTCATGTAACATTTAAGTTTTTTAGATACAGGCATAACTATTTAATGCAACTATTACATAATATATGGGACATAATTATGTCCTACAATCTCGGACATTTACCCTTTTTAATATTTTTTGTCAGGACACACCTGCCCAGGGAGGGGCTGTCCCTCTTAAAGTGGGACAGGTGGTAACCGTATGCCTATGGCCAGCTATAACCACACCTATCGTAATGATCTACCTTCGAGTTAGCACTAACAGGCACACAATGAAAACACACACACACACATTACAGTCCCACAGAAATGCACACGGCACCCTCAACACACACATACACAGACTACGGCAATCACAAACACAGCTGAACACAGTACCTACGTGGACCGCAACACTGGCAGCGATAACTAAATGTCCCTCAATATCGTGATAATATTACACGTGGTTCTAGTGTTCCGGTATTGTGTTCTTTCGGTCTTTCAGCCTCGTGATTCTGCGTGTCGGTATGTGACACATTCCATAGTTGGCAGTATCCTATTTATTTGTACCTCCATGGCTGTGTACATGTCATTGACCTATCTACATATTTGCAGATATAGGTGAATCCATATATATCAACATATATCCCTCTATCACCCTTTCTATCTCTATTATGTATATATATATATATATATATATATATATATATATATATATATATATATATATATATATATGAGACAGAGAGAGTGACAGGCAGAATGCACCTTTCATTGTGTACATGTCAGTGTATACTGTTAGCTGGACTCCGCACGTTTGTGTTTGAACCTGTCACATTACACACCTGCCGTTGGTACATCTTGGGTAGCTTAGTGTTAGGTGATTGTGTACATGATTGCGTGTTCTACTCCTGGCAGTGGTCATTTTACCCTTCAGAGCAGGCACTATTAGTACAGGGGTGAATAATGCTGGTTTCACCTGTTCTGGATATCATTGACCGTGATCTGCGTGATATTCAGAGAAGCTTAGCCTTGTTTCGCGCATATCCGTATAGTCATATTTAAACTACGCTTACCAGCACTGGGCAACGCATATTCCCAATAACATGTGCTAAACATGATCTGATGACCTGCATCCAACATGCATTATTCGTGCCTTCGGGATTACGTTACATCTCTTGCAGGACGTGGGACCGGGAACATGCACGACAGTCACTGCATTTACCACTTGGGCATCTGGGATTTGTACACGTGTTATGGCATATTGTATGTGGACTGTACTATGGCTGTTACTCCATACTGCGATCAAATGGGTAACTCAGTTAGTTTACATATGGATGAAACCTATTAATGGTATGTCCAAGTGATGTATAATGGATGTGCTCCAGCATTGGGTATGTATGTCACAGTGAGCCACACAGTATAATGTGCTACACCTTCACACAACCGTAGGTGGACCATGCTGGGGTGACAGATACCTGTCATGGGTACACCCCATGCTTTGCCACTACATCCATGATTACATTATATGGAGCCCCTCATTAATGCACCAGAGAATCCATGCAGAGTGTGTGGGGAACAGTGATTACACACATGGATCCAGCAACTGGCTCTGCTCCACTGACCGACAGTTGGTTACTCAATGTGGTGGCGACAGCAGACACTGCTTGCCTCGATTGATGAATGGCCTCTGACAAGCGGGCGTGTACCTACCGATGTACCTAGAAACCTATACACACAGTATCAGCATATGTTGATAGGTGCTTGTACTGTTCAGGTGTTAACATTCCTTGTTCCAATAGCTGTTGTGTGTACAATGGTTGAGGGCTGCCTACATAGGATTCACACAGTAGGCCACCTATACATTACAATTTGCAGGTGGTCATGTGTGTGTGCCATCCATTTTACTGTGTGTGCAGGTGGAGAGGTGTGTCAGTCTGTAGGGGCCTACACTGTCAGAGTATGTGCTATACGTTCCCTCTTTGCCAAGGCATAGGCATATTGGGCATGCCTCCGTCTGCCTACTGGGGCTTGCACAGGGTGTTCTTGGTCTGAATCCCTCTGTGCCTGTGATGGCCTTGGCAATTGCGGTGGGCTGTGAGGGCCTTCACCATTTTGTCCCTGCTGCAGCTGTTTCCGCAGGATCATATTATGTAGCATGGCACATACTATGAGGATGTGGGCACACATGTCTGGAGAGTACTGCAAGGCTCCACCAGATATGTCCAAGCAACAGAACCGTGATTTCAGCATCCTGAACACACGCTCTATGATGATTCTGGTTTGTGCATGTGCCTCATTATGGCATTCTTGCATGGGTGTGTGTGCATTTCTGATGGGAGTCATCATCCATGGCTCTAGTGCATAGCCAGCATCCCCCACAAGGTGGTCATGTGGGATGTTCCCCCTGACAAATACCTGATAGTGAGGCATGCCAGATGTGGGAGTCATGGTAGCTTCCAGGGCTGCCAGCACGCACATCCATGATAATGCCCTGGGCATTGCACATGACCTGGCAGTTGATGGAGTGGTATCCCTTGCAATTTATGTAGTGCCTACCATGCTCACCGGGTGGTGACTTGATATGTATGTGTGTGCAGTCTATCGCACCCAGTACCTCCGGTTAGTGTGCCACATGGTGGAAGAGACGCATATTGCTGGCCAACTCCTCCTGAGTTTTGGGGAAGTATATATGCTCATTGGCATGTGGTATCATGGCATCCAGGAACTGGGGTTAAACCCTAGATACTGATGCCTGTGAGATCCCCATTATATCTCCAGTTGGCCTTTGAAAGGTACCTATGGCTAGTATTCGCAAGCTTAGACATACCTTCATGTCCACTGGGATGGGTTCCCCTCTGTTGTTTCTGGATCTCAGGTGTGGCCGGCACAGCTCAACTATTTGCTGTAAGATGTCCCTGTCCACCCTGTAATGCTCTACTATCTCCAGATCATGTAGCCCCTGGTAGGTTACCCTTGGTCTGAACACTCTTCTCCTCCTCCAGGGCCTGCGGTGGTTGTCAGCATCATCCTCCACAACACCATCATTCTCTAACACATGGTGATTAATCACAGCTATGGCAGCTCCCAATGTGTACATTGTAAAAGTTCCCCATATGTTTACACCTATGGTGCAGTGTTTGGGAATACACAGGTGTGTGTGGGGTGCTTTCACGCTTTATACTATTGTGCTGTGAACACCGATGATGTCATAGGGTGTGTATGTACGATTGTAGCTACAGGGTATCTTATGTGTTTTACGACAGGAACTACTATTGTGGTGCCTTTGGTGTTGATTTACATTTGGCTGCCGTGGATTACCTCTTGCCCTTCCATTTACATTTCTTCATGTTTCACCTCCCATTTTCTGGCATGCATCCAGCAGCCTGCTTTCATTTGTACTTTCCTACACCTGGCTTATCTTGCGTAATGTGTTCTATGGCCGGTCTACTGCAGGTTTGCTTTGCTCTGCTATGACAGTTCTCTTTTCTTTGCAGTCCGACACCTCCCCTATCCTGTTTTGCAGGTTTCTGCGAGCAGACCTGTCAGCTGCCGTCGATTGCCAGCTGTGAGTTAATAGGTGTTAATTGCTCAGTTGTACTCCAATTACCCTACTGCAGCATTTCCTTATTTTCTTCCCCTGACCTTCCTGTTTGAGCTATGGTGCGCGGTGCGTGCATCCGCTTACCAGGTTTTGGGCATGTTTTCCTCCCCGTACACATGTGCTTTCGGGCACCATATGTGCTCTCAGCTAAACGATGCTATACCTACCTCCCCACCCCTGTCCTACAGCTTTGCTTAGCAACGGCCAGGCTGGATTTGCATTGCTCCAATGTGCTTACAGCTACGGTGGCACACCCCACTGCTGATGTCATGTATACCTCTAAGCCACTCCTCTGTGTTCTAGCACTGTGCTGTATGGTACATCCTTAGTCCGGCGGGATGTTTGCGATTCACTATTACCTGCCTCATTTGCATGGCATTGACTACTAATTCCTAGTTACCATGCTGAACACTGTCACAGAGCCTTAACAACCCTTGCAGCTTGGTTGTGGTGTACCATGCATACCATTGAGTATTATGGTGAAATCATGATTTGTATTACATTGCGATTTTATGACATTTGTATATATTTTCTTTGTGTTGCCGTTTGCGCACACATGCCCTGCGGTTGTACTTTGCGTTACTGTGGACATGACATTAAATGTTGTTTTTTAGGTGTTGTGCATCTTTTCTTATGCCATTGGCTGTATATTTAGCCATTGGCATATGTTAACTTTGTAATACATGAGTCTGGTCCGCTTTCATAGCTCCGATGTTCTGTTTGGAAAAATGTAAACCGTGTTTTTTGGTTTACATTTCTGTGGACTTACGCTACGCCTGCACCACTTCATGAATTGCTATTTACCTTCATTTGCATGGTGCGGCACTGTGCATGGGGTGATTAGCATACCTAAGCCGAGGGCTGCGCAGATCTGGCATACGCCGGTAGTGCACATGGAATTGGATCATACCTGAATCGCTCGGCAGCCATGTTTGGTGTTATACCACCTACGCTATGCCTGCGCCTGGCGCAACCTTCATGAATCCCGGGGTTAGAGTATACTATGGACATGAAATGTACTGACATCAAATGAAACAGATTATAAACAACAGCAAGTGGTGAAATTGTAGAGAAAAACAAAGTATATTTAAAGTACAGTAAACAAGCACAGTTAAAATATGTGAAGAGAAACAAGATAATTTATGATGAAAAAGATAACAGATTTAATGGTGAAAAATAAATATTGTAGTACAATAAAGGGAGTACAGCATATAAGAGAAAGGCAAGAAGACTGATAATATGAGGGAAATAGGTATAAAGAGTATTTCTGGGTTAGGGTTACAGTAAGGTGTAGGTAAGGGGATATGTTTTGTGGTGTGTATGTGTATATGTAAGAGTATTTCTAGGCTAGAGTTAGACTAAAAATTAAATCATGGAAAAGGTTCTGTGTGTGTTTGTATGAATGATATGAGTGGGAATTTCTTCAGCAAAGTGGTGAGGAATGTTTTTGAGTGTGTGTCCAAGGGTTTCAGGTTAGAGTAAGGGTTAGTTTAGGGGATAAATGTAGTGGTGTAAGTATGTCATGGTGTGTGTGTGTGTGTGTGTGTGTGTGTGTGTGTGTGTGTGTGTGTGTGTGTGTGTGTGCGTGTGTGTGTGAGTGTCTGAGAATCATGTGTAGTGGTATGGTTAGGGAAAGGACTTTGGTAAGTTAGTATGCATAATTAGGATTAGAGTTAGCATGTGGCCATGTTACTCGTGTGTAGTTACCCTAACGTTGTCTCTGCCATTAACCCTAATCCTGCACATTAAATTATGCAAGCCCCTTTCCATAAAAGTACCATTATTCAAACAAATTTGGCCTAACATTTGTGTTATGGTTTGAGTTAAGCAACAGTAAAAGTAAAATATTTTTTGTTCATTTCTCAATGGCTTGGTGTTCATTTCTCAGTGGCTTAGTGTTCACTTTTTGTTCATTTCTGTAAGTTTGTGTTGGAGATGCTGGCATTGCTGCATGTGCTTTGATACTTGTACAGTTCAAGTCAGTGTTGTATAATCATATATATATATGTGTGTGTGTGTGTGTGTGTGTGTGTGTGTGTGTGTATATATATATATATATATATATATTTATATATATATATATATATATATATATATATATATATATATATATATATATATGTATATATGTATATATATATATATATGTATATATATATATATATATATATATATATATATATATATATATATATATATAGACTCCCTGCAATTTATTGAACATGCATGCACTCAAAGAGTTGCAGTGTGGGATGTTTTGCCAAATGTCAGATATCGCTGTTACTGAAAGAGGTAGGTGGGGTTGTTTTTGCAGTTTCAAGAAAGCAAACACTACCCTCTCCTAATATTGTTTAGTCTATTCAACTGCTCAAATACAAGCTGATTTGTAACACAGGAAAAGTCCAAGGATGCAGGCCTCTCACAGGTCCAACGTTCAGCTCTGAAAAACAGGTAATTCCATAAGATATTAGTCAGAGGTTACAATGCACAGATGAGCCCTAAATGGGATTTTCCATTCCACATTCGATAACCACATCACCACAACAGTCAGGAAATCCTTCTATGTGGCACACTTCATCACTAAGGGCTTTTCATCAAGAAAAAAAAGAGGTCATTGTCCCACTGTACTCATCCCTCATTAGATCCATTATAGAGTATAATGCCCCATTTGGTATGTACCTCACAAGACATCTGCAACAGCTGGAAAGACCACAGAAATACCTCACTAAAAGAATCACAGGCCTAAAGCAGATGCCATATGCTGACCGTCTAAAAAAACTCCAGCTATACTCTGTGGCATATTGTCTACTCAGAGGCGATCTCTGCTTAACATACAAGGCCATGTCAAACCCTGAGCTGTTGGACATGTTGCACTTAAAGAAATCCCAATCCCTCAGAGCCACACGCTCCAGGGATCTAAACCTTGTCATCACAATGAACAAAACATGCTGGAGGGATAGGTTCCTGACCAAGAGACTCCCCATACTCTGGAATAGACTGCCCATACATGTCAAGCAGAGCGCCTCATTGGCCCTCTTCAAAAGGAACCTTGATTGGATGGGAGATAGGAAATTCACCCCAGGGATCATGTCAGTCTCCCTGCTAGACAGGGGTCCAGAGAAGTAAATATTGTGGGAAGAAATATCCAGGGAATTGTTATGGCTAGGCTTGCATAGGCCCTAGGGCCGATAACCTAGTACCAACCTATGAACCTATGAACACTTTCAGATCTTGTATTAAATGCAAATCTTATTTCAGATAAGCCTATGCATGAGGACCTAACATCCTGAGTCTAGAACTCCAGTAACTGGAAATTTGCAAACTGGAGTAAGAATATTCCCACACTCCATGCATACATTTTAATGCATAGTCTGCATATGTAATATTATACTATAAGAGTTAAAAAGAAATTGGGTAGGAACAGTTTACTGATTTCATTTGTTGCCTGTTTGTCTGTACCTGCACTTTGGGCTGACCTGTGCGATTAAACATTATGAAAGGTTGTGTCTGCAATCTAGAGGCAGTAGAGTGTAGTTTGATCTCTTCCAAGTTTGGAATTAAAGAGGAAAGCTTGCAGTGACGTTATTTAGCGATTGACCAGAGGGCTATTTTGATTACTTGGTCTGTTTCTCAGCCTGTATAAACTTGTCATATTTGCATGAAATTGCTCTTCCTGCAGCTTCAGCTAGCAGCGCTCTGCATAGCCAAACGCACTTAGAATAGAAATTTTCCCAATAAAACTACTTCTAAATTTTGAGTGAAAGAAAACAACTTGAGGGTGGGGTTGGGTGCAAAAACAATGTAGTAATAAAAAAAAACGAAATGCACCCAACTTACACAGACACTGACTTTAATCAAATAAAACAACAAACAGAGAAAGGACTTTCACGACTAAAAACTGTCGCTTCATCAGACAAAACTTAACACAGCATATATAGTGTCAGTTAAGTCAATTAAGTCATTAATTAATAAACTGATACAATCAAATAAGACATAAAAATCTTAAAAAGACAAAAGTAAAAGCATCTTTAAAAAGTACATACAGTACAACATAGAAACATATATATTAAAAAAAAAAAAAAATATATATATATATATATATATATATATATATATATATATATATATATATATATATATATGTATGCATTTACCACACATAAAATGTATAAATATAAATATAAATATAAAAATCAATGTTTAAGCCTTCTTAGTTTTAGAAAAGGCTTAACAGAAAAATGCCATTCAGGCCTGGAGGTCTCTCTGCATCTAATAAAAGTATCCATTTTTTTTCAGCTGCTTCTACTGTAGTTTCAATGTCTCCCCCTCGGGGACTAGCATCAATTACCTGAATAACAAAAAAACTAAATTTATGTGAGGGATCAGTTGCCATGACATGATTTGCTAAAGCATTATTCTTTTTTTGATTTCGAATATCCCTATTATGTTCTAATATTCTGTCCTTCAAAAGCCTATTGGTTTTCCCTACATAAAAGACACGACACTGCTGGCAGTAAGCAAAATATACTATATTAGAAGTATGACAATCGGCATAATAATTAATATGTATAGTGAAATTCTCAGTAGGGTGTATATACGAGATATTAGAAAAAATTTAAGGACAGGCAGAACATCTTTTGCAAGGAAAAGTGCCTAACCTCATAGACTCATATGATCGCCTTACAATATTTTTATTGCATAGATGCTGTTTAAGCGACTTATTATTCTTAAAGGAAAAAGCAGGAACAGTGCTAATCTTCTTCTTTAGCTCAGGAATTACTTGTAAAATATGCCAATTTCTTTTCATAATATCACAGCACTCACTGATGTCACTCGAAAACTGAAAAGTAATTCTGATATCATTAGAACTGGCCACTGTGGATGCACAAACCAGTGCATTTCTTTGTGCCGGTCCCAAGCCCGAATAAATGGGGAAGGTTGCATCAGGAAGGGCATCCGGTGTAAAACTTCGCCAAATAATTCATGCTGACACCTGTAAATATTTCCATACCGGATCGGTCGAGGCCCGGGTTAACAATGACCATCACCAGTACTGTTAGCAAACAGGGTGATGGTGGAAATTGGGCTACTGTTGGCTGAAGGAGGAGAAAAGGCAAAAGGCATGGCCAAAGGCAGGAAGAGAGGAGAAAAGCTAGGACTGTGGTAGTGAGGGTTGGAACTTTGAATGATTACAGTATGACTGGTATAGGGAGAGAGCTAGCAGATATGATGGACAGAAGGAAGGTTGGTGTGTGCAAGAGACCAGATGGAAGGGAAGTAAGGCTAGGTGTATCGGAGGTGGGTTCAGATTGTTTTATCATGGTGTGGATGGGAGGAGAAATGGCGTAGGAGTTATCCTGAAGGAACAGTATGCTAAGAGTGTTTTGGAGGTGAAAACAGTGTCGGATAGAGTGATGTTTGTGAAGCTGGAAATTGATGGTGTAATGATGAATGTTGTTAGTGCATATGCTCCACAAGTTGGGTGTGCGATGGATGAGAAAGAAAATTTTTGGAGTGAGTTGGATGAAGTGGTGATGACTGTTCCCAAGGGTGAGAGAGTTGTGATTGGAGCAGATTTCAATGGGCATGTTGGTAAAGGGAACAGAGGGGATGAGGAAGTGATGGGTAGGTATGGTGTTAAAGGAATGCAGAAGGTCAAATGGTAGTGGATTTTGCGAAAAGAATGGACATGGCTGTGGTGAATACATATTTTAACAAGAGGGAGGAGCATAGGGTGACATACAAGAGTGGAGGAAGATGCACACAGAGGGATTATATCTTATGTAGGAGAGCCAGTTTGAAGGAGATTGGAGACTGTAAAGTGGTGACCAGGGAAAGTGTAGTTAGGCAGCATAGGATGGTGGTTTGTAGGATGACGTTGGTGATCAAGAAGAGGAGGAGAAGTGTGAGGGCAGCACCAAGGATCAAATGTTGGAAATTGAGAAAGAGTAATTGTGAGGTGGAGTTCAGGGATGAGTTAAGACAGGCACTGGGTGGCAGTGAAGAGTTACCAAATAGCTGGGTAACTACAGCAGAGCTAGTAAGGGAGACGGCTAAAAAGGTGCTTGGTATAACATTTGAACAGAGGAAGGATGACAAGGAGACATGGTGGTGGAATGAGGAAGTACAGGAGAGTATACAGAGAAAGAGGTTGGCAAAGAAGTGGGATTGTCAGAGAGATGAAGAAAGTAAACAGAAGTATAAGGAGATGAGGTGCATGGCAAAGAGAGAGGTGGTGAAGGCTAAGGATAAGGCATATGAAGAGTTGTATGAAAGGTTGTACACTAAGGAGGGAGAAAAGGACCTGTACCAACTGGCTAGACAGAGGGACCGAGCTAGGAAAGATGTGCAGCAGGTAAAGGTGATAAAGGATAATGAGGGAAACATACTCACAAGTGAGGAGAGTGTGTTGAGGAGATGGAAAGAGTACTTTGAGGGGTTGATGAATGAAGAGCATGAGAGGGAGAGAAGGTTGGATGATGTGGGGATAGTGAATCATGAGGTACAATGGATTAGCAAGGAGGAAGTAAGGATAGTTATGAAGAGGATGAAGAATGGAAAGGCTGTTGGTCCAGATGACATACCTGTGGAAGCATGTAGGTGTTTATGGACAGAATGGCAGTGGAGTTTTTAACCAAATTGTTTAATGAAATCTTTGAAAGTGAGAAGATGCCTGAGGAATGGAGAAAAAGTGTTTTGGTGCCGATTTTTAAGAATAAGGGTGATGTGCAGAGCTGTAGTAACTACAGAGGGATAAAAGTGATCAGTCACAGAATGAAGTTATGGGAAAGAGTAGTGGAAGCTAGGTTAAGAGGGGACGTGATGATTAGTGATCAGCAGTATGGTTTCATGCTGGGAAAGAGCACTGCAGATGTGATGTTTGCTCTGAGACTGTTGATGGAGAAGTACAGAGAAGGTCAGAAGGAGTTGCATTGTGTTTTTGTAGACTTAGAGAAAGCATATGACAAGGTGCCTAGAGAGGAGTTGTGGTATTGTATGAGGAAGTCAGGAGTCTCAGAGAAGTATGTAAGAGTGATACAGGATATGTACAAGGGTGGTGTGACAATGGTGAGGTCTGCAGTGGGAGTGACGGATGATTTTAAGGTGGAGGTGGGATTACATCAAGGATTAGCTCTGAGCCCTTTCTTATTTTCAATGGTGACGGACAGGTTGACAGACGAGATCAGACTGGAGTCCCCATGGACTATGATGTTTGCAGATGACATTGGGATCTGTAGTGAGAGTAGGGAACAGGTGGAGGAGACCCTGGAGAGATGGAGATATGCTCTAGAGAGAAGAGGAATGAAAGTCAGCAGGACTACTACAGAATATATGTGTGTGAATGAGAGGGAGGATAGGGGAATGGTGAGGATGCAAGGAGTAGAGGTGGCGAAGGTGGATGAGTTTAAATATTTGGGGTCAATAGTTCAGAGTAACGGTGAGTGTTGAAGAAAGGTGAAGAAGAGAGTACAGGCAGGATGGAGTGGGTGGAGAAGAGTGTCTGGGGTGATTTGTGACAGACGAGTATCAGCAAGAGTGAAAGGGAAGGTCTACAAGAGGGTAGTGAGACAAGCTATGTTATATGGGTTGGAGACATTGGCATTGACAAAAAGGCAGGAGTTTGAGCTGGATGTGGCAGAGTTAAAGATGTTAAGATTTGCACTGGGTATGACGAGGGTGGACAGAATTAGGAATAAGTATATTAGAGGGTCAGCCCAGGTTGGAAGGTTTGGAGACAAAGCCAGAGAGGCAAGATTACGTTGGTTTGGACATGTGCTGAGGAGGGATGCTGAGTATATTGGGAAAAAGATGCTAAGGCTGAAGCTACCAGGTAACAGGAAAAGAGGAAACCCTAAGATAAGGTTTATGGATGTAGTGAGAGAGGACATGCAGGTGGTTGGTGTGACAGAGCAAGATGCAGAGGACAGGAAGAAATGGAAACAGATGATCCGCTGTGGCTACCCCTAATGGGAGCAGCCAAAAGAAGATGATTAGAACTGGCATTACTACCTTGACAATTCTGTACATCATTCACTACATCCGTAAAGTAGGGTTTACATCTATCACTTCTATGAGTCCAAGCTTCATTTATTACACAGAGTGCTCTCTTTGCAAAAACTCCTGTTTAAGTACACATAAGGCATTTTGTGCCTCTAGATCATTGTTGTGAAGTCTGATCACCTTATAAACATGTCCTTTTAACATGTTATGGGGAATATGTCTAGGGTGCATACTCTTTTTATGTAGTAGAGCATTTTTTCTTGTGGGTTTCTTATATATACCACTATTGACCTCATTCAGGTCAGACTTCTTGAGAAGGATATATAAGAACTCAATTTCACACCGAGAACATTTGTAACTAAACTTTAGGAATCCAGTAGCTGATAGAATAGTGGTCTGTTCCCATTATGTTAAAGCTAGGTTGGCATAGCTATTTGCACAAGCAGTGCCCATAGTCTTGCCAATAGTGTCATGTCTTTTATGTAGGGAAAACCAATAGGCTTTTGAAGGACAGAATATTAGAACATAATAGGGATATTTGAAATCAAAAAAAGAATAATGCTTTAGCAAATCATGTCATGGCAACTGATCCCTCACATAAATTTAGGTTTTTTGTTATTCAGGTAATTGATGCTAGTCCCCAAGGGGGAGACATTGAAACTACAGTAGAAGCAGCTGAACAAAAATGGATACTTTTATTAGATGCAGAGAGACCTCCAGGCCTGAATAGCGTTTTTTCTGTTAAGCCTTTTCTAAAACTAAGGAGGCTTAAACATTGATTGTTATATTTATACATTTTATGTGTAGTAAATACATATATATATATATATATATATATATATATATATATATATATATATTAATATATATGTTTCTATGTTGTACTGTATGTACTTTTTAAAGATGCTTTTACTTCTGTCTTTTTAAGATTTTTATGTCTTATTTGATTGTATCAGTTGATTAATTAATGACTTAATTGACTTAACTAACACTATATATGGATGCTGCTGTGTTTTTTGTAAGTTTGTCTGATGAAGCTACAGTTTTAATCTGTTTTTTTTATTTGATTATAATCAGTGTCTGTGTAAGTTGGGTGCATTTGGTTTTCTTTTATTACGTCTAAATTTTCCTAGAATAGAAAATTTCCCTTAAAACTACTTCTAAATTTTCCTCAGTTCTTAGTTGTGCAAAAAGCAAATAGTGTGCATATTTAGGAGTACCGACCCATGAGTTTAGTCTTAGATAGTCTTGATTGTATTCTAACTCATACAGCAGCCAAGCTAGCCAGCTGTAAACTTCACCCCAGCTGTGCATGACTATAATGTCTTCCACACATTTTGACTAGTTTCTGCAGAGGAAGGAACAAAAGGTGGAAGACTCAGTTTACATCAAAAATAATCTCACCTCAACACTTGTCAAACAGTATGATGCACTTGAGCTTCTCCGTGTCCAAACTGCTATAGTCAAAGTCCCTCTATGATCCAGGAAGTCCACAGCTCTTACTTCAATATAATGGAATCACTCCCCAACCAACCTAACACCATATTTATGGGTGATTTTAACTGCACCACTATAAACTGGAATCAGACACAAACCCCAGCATGCATATTCCATAATTCTCTTATTTAATGAAATTGTATCTTACTGTGGAGCTTTTCTCCCCGAGTCTCCACTGAAAATGAGCTACTAAAATGAGCTAACAAATAAAATAAAACAATAAAAAATATGCCCACTTGGGGCACTAACATCCTTGATCTGGTTTTCACAAACATGGGAGAACATTGCACTCCTCCACTGTAATGTCCACACTGTTCAGGTTGGACCATAAAGCTGTTTGCTTTGAAATTAAAATAAAAACAGGGACCTCAACTAATCCTCACACTTTTATATGAATTATTCTGAGGCAAACATCCTACTATTAAGTGACACTCTAGCAAAATTCCAAGACTCACTAAACCCTGAGAACACCCCTACCTATGTGAAATTATTCATGCAAATTCTGTACAATCATGTTAATAGCTGCACAGAGACAGCGGTACTTACCTGATAAAAGCAAATAACAAAAGCAATAAACAAACCACAATGGTGTATTCAGAGAATCAACAGGTTGTATAACAAAAGAAAAGAAAATCTTGGCAAAAATCGGAAAGTGTAGTGCCCCCTCCTTCATAAATATAAACAAGCAAATTAGGGTATTAATTAAGTGTCTACCAAAGCCAAATTTGAGGTTAAAATAACCTCCCAGGCTAAGGATATTTGCAAGGTTTCTTTAACTATGTCTGTAACCTCAATGTCAATACACAGCAGTGTGCTGAACTAATTGTAAATTAAACCATCTGCACTGAGCCAGCAGATATATAAAATCTGCTGGCTGGCAGATTTAGCTTAAATTATACCCCCTTCTCCCTCCAAACATAACCTCAGGAAATATCCTTAACCATAACTCCCCCAATTATTATTAAGGAACATGTCCTCAATTAAATCTCCGAGGCCAAGTACACTACATCAATGGTACCTAATAACATCCTAAATAGTATGAAGCATGATCTATCAGGACTACTGGAATCACTGCTTAAACATAGCTTTTGAACAGGCTTCATGCCAAGTGAATGGAGGTCTTCAGCTGTCATCACTCTGCACAAGGACAGGCTATCTATGGGCCTGGGTAACTACAGATCCATAAGTCTGACTAGTCTCATATGCAAGGACATGGAAAGAATTATCATGGAAATGATAAAGACATAGGAAACCTTCATACTGTAGATCCAACCCAGTTTGCTTTCATAGAGGGCAGATTGTGCCTATTTAACCTGGTGGATTTCTTTGAAAAGGCCACTGAAGCAACTGATGAGGGGAAAATGATGAAAACTGCCTACCTAGACCTGGCCAAAGGATTCAGCACAGTACTCCATTCAGGCATTGTTGACAAATTCACAAAAGTAGCCAAATGGCTCACAGTCAGGATCCAAGAATTTAGGACAGGGGAGAGGACTTCACAAAGAGGCCAGTCATTACCAGAGTCCATTAAGGCTTAGAGCTGGGGATGCTACATTTTGGCATCTGCTTCTCAAATATCAAAACCAACATCAACAGCCTCAGACTAAGCAAGTTTGCAGATGAGTCGTGGACTCCTCCAAAGATACAACTACCCCCCAAGAAGGCCTGTCACAGATAAGGAACTCATTCCAGAGCCACGGTCTAAAACTTAATGCTAAAAATGCATATTAGTATCCTTTGGGAAGATAGCTACTCCCAGAAAATACCACTTTGATAATATACCCCTAAGAGTAGTCCCAGTAGTGGTCAGAGATTTTTGAACACATGTAGACAGTACCCTGTCCTTTGACCATCATGTGTCTATGGTGTTAACGTAATCATCCTATTTTGCTCATCTTATAAGCAATGGTATGGCATCTAGGTTCAAGGATGCCATTGTTCTGTTATAGTCAGCTCTTATTAGACCAATCATTGAGTACAACACCCCTTTTCTATGTACCTGACCAGGCATAGGCAATAGCTGGAGAGTCTTCAGAGATACTTCACGAAAAGAAAATTGGGTGTAAAAAGCACAGACTTCCTCAAAGCCCTATCTCTGTACACGCTATCCTACAGGCTGCTGAGAGGATATCTTTGTCTGGCATCCTCTGATCCAACTCTGATAGATGTGTTGCAACTCAGCAAAACAAATAGTATCAGAACTGCCTGATGTAGGAACCTAACTTAGTCTGTAACATAAACAGGACATGCTGATGGGACAGTTATGTGCCTCAGAGAATACCCCTTCTTTGGAACAGGATTCCTATCCATGTCATGCAGAGTTCTTCCCTAGCCCAAATCAAGTGTAACTTGGACCAGTGGCTCAAGAGTCAAAAATGTACCACTGGTCTGGTACCTATGTCTTTAATAGATTGAGACAGCCTAAAATGCTTAACCACCCATGCCCAAGCCTACATCTACCACATAATACAACCCTAGGTATCAAAACCTGTCAGATACATTTTGGAAGCAGAACTAGGCTTAAAAAGGCACCCCTGGGGTCATTAGTCTAGTAAATCACTTATAAACCTATGAACTCATAGGATGAATGGCTTTAAATGATAATGCCTAGTTAATGAGAATTTGCATGTCATATGATAATCATTCCTTCTAGAAGTCTCACGTAAACCAATTGTAAGACTATGGATAGAAGATCTTTTTCCTGTCAGTGTCTTGTTTTACAGTGCATTAAAAATTATCTATTTGCATTTGTATAAAGTAATACATCTTTTTTATGATATGACAAGCAGTAGGTTAAATATTACATACATAAATTATAAAAAGGTGGTTTCAGACTAATAAAAACCAACAATTACTTGTGAGTATATGAATAAAACACAAGGATTAAAGGAAGTGGAAGAACTACAAAAGTGAAATAAACATTACAGGAGAAAAATGACTAAAATTATATAAAATAGATATTCTGCAGTGAATGTTAGCATTATTTAAAATAGTGCCTTGATTGCAATGAGGACACTTGTTAATTTTCCTATTACAAAAAGATGTGAAAATAAAGTACACAGATGTTTTAAGCTCAATTTTTATAAAAGGGATGAAGGAAGAGACACATATAGCTATTGTTGAGTTTTGTTTGGAAAGGAAAGGATAAAAGAAGAAAAGGAAAATTGGACTCCTATAATGTTGCTGAATACAGATATAAATATAACAACACGATACATGCAAGGACAGAGAGAACCTTATTAACTGAGTGAAACAGAGACAGCTGTAAAGGACGAAGTGTATAAGAAAAAAGGGTTTATTATCAAAACAGTGAAATCCGTATTAGTGTTTAATATAATAGTTGAAAAATAAGGATGGAAACGGTTTTGTGGAGTGTTCAGAATGTCAAACGTTCGGAAAGCTAGAATCGGCATTTGGCATTTCCGAAATGTTCATCTTCCACAAAAAGACTGATCCAGTGTCACAAATTTTTACTGTTTTTTTAAGGGGGCAAGCACCCCTGCATCCCCCTCTCCAGTACCCCCTGCTAATTCTATATTCTAACTCTAAGATCACACTACAGTGATGAAAATGGAATTTTTCCCAATCCCCACTGTAGTGTGATCCAGTTGTAAATACAGACGCTCAAAACCACGAACGCAAACTATGTGTCAATGTTTCAGAGGCAAAGGGATTTCCAATTGCAGTTTTAAACTTTTGCACTTCTACCCTTGACCTTGGAAAGATGTTAAGGTAAGTTTCAAACTTGTGATAGTAAACCAGAAAAAAGATATCTTGACTTGTTAAGTTCGATAATGTAGAATGGCTTTCTTTCAGTAGATATAAAATGGCATTCAGTAATTTACTTCATAAAATTTTGTATGCATTGTTCAACTTTTATGAATTTACAAGTCTATTCACTGTCTAGATAAGGGGAAAGAACAAGTCAATTTTATTATAATTAACCAGATGGAGAAATGTGAATCAGTGTGTAAAACTAGGTTGTGGCTGTACAAGCGTGTGTGTGACAGACAGAGAGAGAGAAAGAGAGACAGACGGAGTGTTGTTAAATTTCTTTGGAGACCAGCTATCTTATACAGATGACTATTGTATTAAGTGTATACATCAAAAGGAGATGGTAACAGTACAATTAGTCTGTACAGTATAAAAATGATGGGTTTGGGGTTGGAAGTAAAAAAGACTAAACATGATGTTGTTGAATAGGTGGGGTTGAATCTTTAATGGATAATGTTTGATTTTCATTGCCATAAATACTGGAATTAGTGTAGTAAAACAGAGATGGAGTTCTAGGTTGTAATCTTTTCTCATTGCCACCAAACTGTTGCTGTTGTGAGATTATTTTGGAATTCTACAGTTAAGTTTTGCAATTTTGCATTGTTTTTATTATTTTACTGTCATTTATTTGCAATTTGTTTTTCTTTATAGTTTTGTATGTTAAATGTGTTTTGTCTTGGAATTTAAAAAATATTTAGGACGAATTAAGAATTTTGTTGTTCTGTTTTCTGTTAGAGCAGCTAAGAAGTAAATTTTATTATTTAAGGTTAGCAGAAAAGGAAAAAAAATAATCTTTTGGAGATCCCATGCCATGCATATTAATGATGCACAAGGCAAATAAGCAATGTTTTGCAGCTCGCACCAGTGTTGCTGTCTGTGAAACCTGTAGTATGAATGCAGATCATACCTCCCAACCTTTTACTGCAAGAAATCTGGACAAAGACTAACATAATGGGGTGAAAAAGGGCCAAAAATAGGGACAGATTTACCATATTGTTCTTATAACCATAGAAAGTAGATAGAATAATAGGATTTGTGTTAGCATGCATTTTCTGAAGGCTATGAAGTGTGAAACTGATATGTATGTCATTATGTACTGACTTCAATTTTCAGTGATGTTCCAGAAAACCACACCTTTTACAAGAACAGCCCAAAAATATGATTCAAACATCTGGATATTCTGCAAAATTCTGGACAGTTGGGAGATACAATACAGATACCATTTCTGGGTCAGGTTTCTGGCAGCAAAAGCAGATTGTAGGACAACACAGCAATTACCTTTCCCTTACTTGAGTTTTCTTCATTTCAACTATGTCTCCATTTGTTTTTTTTTTGGAGGGCAGTGTTTGCATGATGCGACACTTAGCATAAACATGTTTGGCTGTGCTCACCTGGTTTGCACAAAGCACAGCAGTGCACAGACTGGAGGAATGGACCACCCAGGTTGCAGACAGGACCCAGACAGCCACAAACATAAATCAGGAACATTCATTTGATACTATTGGCCATCGCGCAAACACAGTAAGCGGCATTGTGCTGCGAGTAACACTTGGAACTTTACAATGAATACCAAGATAAAACATATCATGTTACTAATCCTTTGGCAGCAGGTGTTAAGTGCAGATGTGGAGTGCAGATTGTCTGAAGTTCTACTACAGGGTGTGTAAATTTTGTTTTACTTTTGTAAGATTGCAGAATATAGCAATGAAGTGCAACATACACAACTGTTTTCTCAACCTTCTTGTGACAATAGCTGTAACTGTAGGAGAACCGTAGTCATGGTCCATTTGACTAGCACATTTACACAAGTACCTGTATACCAAATAATCTTGAAATTGCAGTGCTTGCCACTGTTGTGCATCACCTAACATCAGGCAAACACAATGCCAAGCAGTGCACATCCTTGCCTACCATGTTTGTGCACTGGTAAGCAATGCACAATATTTTCAAATGTTGCAAAACCAAATGTATGCACTCTCATTAACAGCGAGATATGCAATTGGTGGGAAAACATCAGGATACAAAATGCAATTGGTGGAAAATGCTCATTCTATATTGAGCTTGAACTATGGTAGACATGTCTGGTGTTGCTGGAAAGGGAGTGCACTTCCAAGCACAGGGGTGAGGTGTTCAGGACTCCAAAGTCTTTACTGAGCTCTTAGTTAAGGAGCATGGGCCTTGGTTGCTGCAGCGGGACTATTCAGGCTCAAAATATAGGTCTGAAGCCTGGAATAGTATTGCCAAGGGTTTGCCAGTGCTACAGGTATCCCCTGCACTGGTGAGCAATGTAGACATCACTTTGATGATCTCCAGAGGAAGAAGCGAGATACCCTCAACCATTGGATCTGGGAATTTAGTACAGGGGACACCCCACAGATGTGTACATATCAATTTCAGTGAGTAACTGTAAGAGTTAAAAGCTGAATATAATCAAGACTGGTATTCATAATAGTATTCTGTTCTGTTTTTTCCATAGCTGCCATAGAGAGAGCCTCAAATGTGAGGTCCCATGCCACACATTTGTTTATGGTGCAAGAAGCATGTGGCATGTATGCTTACTTACAGTACTATTATAAATAGTAATTTAATAATAATAATTTTAATAGTAATTTAGTAGCATTAAAAGTTAAGGCCTACTTAGATGGTATTTAATACAGTTGTATCAAGTTGAGCATGCATATCTCAAAAGTAAAAGAAAGTATAAATGCCATAGTCTGGAACACAAAGCAACAGTTCCATATTCTCAGATAACAGTGAGAATGCATTTCTAAACTGTAAAATGAAAATATGCATGCAGTAGTCTGCATGACAAAATAACAGTACAGTTTTAGAGAGTAGTCAGTGGTTGTGAGTTCAAAAACCACACTTCCCACATATACAATACTGTTAGATTTTCATCATTATTGCAATGTAACTTCAGACCTCTATATCAGTGGCACAAATGGCCTGCTGTAAATTGTAATCAGTATAATTGGAACATGCATATATGCAATATATGCATTGGTGGCTACAATTTGTACTGTAGTGTGCCTCTGTTATGAACTGGGTAGTCTTGAAAGAAGACATTTGTTAGGACTTTGTAGTGTTAAACGTAAAGGTAACAGAATAGAGTTAAATAATTGTATCATATGTTCATAGGTTCATAGGTTCATACTAGGCTATCTGCCCTAGGGTATTTATAAGTCTAGCCAGAGTGTGTTTGGTTTACGCCACCCATTTTAAATTAATTTTGCTATGCCCTTTTTCGAGGTTAGTATGCTGTGCCTCTGTCTAACAGTGACACAGAAGTGATACCCGGGGTAAACCTACGATCTCCCATCCACTCATCAAGATTCCTCTTGAAGAGAGTCAATGAGGGACTCTGCCTAACCTGGACTGGGATTTTAATCCAGAGTGAAGGGAGCCTCTGGGTTATGAATCTGTCCCTCCAGCATGTCCTATTTATTTCAGTGCTGAGGTTCAAGTCTCTCGAGCGCGTAGCTCGATGGGATTTGGATTTTCTGAGGTGCAGCATGTCCATTAATTCCGGGTTGGACATGGCTTTATACGTCAGGCACAGATCGCCTCTGAGCAGGCGGTATGCCACTGAGTAGAGCTGGAGTTTCTTTAACCGGGCAGCATATGGCATCTGTTTGAGCCCTTTGATCCTCTTGGTGAGGTACTTTTGGGGTCTTTCCAGTTGTTGCAGGTGTCTGGTAAGGTACACCCCAAAAGGGGCATTGTACTCAATTATGGGCCTGATGAGGGATGAGTAAAGAGGCACGATGACCTCCCTGATCTAGATGTGAATCCCTTCATGATTAGGTGGGCTATATAAAATGTTTTTCTAACCACTTTGGCCACGTGGTTGTCAAATGAGAGATTGCTATCAACTTGGGTCCCCAGGTCCCTAATTACTTCTTCTGTACTTAATGGATTACCACCTATGTGGTAATTTGTGGCACTTTGTTTTTGCCAAAGGGGATGACTATACACTTTTTGGCGTTTAGCTCGAGACCATGGCTCTGGCACCAGTTGTCTGTTTCTATGAGGCCCTTTTGGAGGATGCGTGTGTCGGCTGGAGAGTCGATTATGGCGCCCAGTTTGCAGTCATCTGCGAACTTGGTCAGCCACAGTCCTTCCATGTTGGCCTGCACCTCCGAGAAATATATACCGAACAAGAGAGGTCCCAGGACTGAGCCTTGTGGGATGCCACTTGTAACTGGTTTGGAGTCTGACATGGCTCAAGCAATTCTAACCATGTGGGTTCTGTCCTTGAGCCAGTTTGCAACCCATCTAGTGACATAGGGGTTTATATTTAAGCTGGTGAGCTTATCTATAATGCCCGAGTGGGGTATTGTATCGAAGGCTTTTGCGAGGTCCAGGTAGGCTGTGTGGACCACCTTCCCCTCGTCAATGGCCTTGGTGACTGTTTCAAAGAAATCAACCAGGTTTGTATGTCATATATGAAGTTACTAATGTTCTCCTTTTTTTCTCTCACCCCAACATTTATCTTCTTTTTTTTTAACTTTTATTTAATTTTTTATTATTTGCTTTGTTCCCACACACAGTGGGGTAGGTCTGTCCCACGGGCTTTTCCTGCCCCCATTCCATTAGCTACAGCACTGCTGCCCAGCACATCTGGTACATGACTTGGCAGCACCCCCTCTGCTGCCCCTGTACTACCTGGCCCCTCAGGAACCAACTGCAGACAGACAAGAGAAACAATACAAGAGACAGGGATGGTGAACATCATGGGTGGGGAGAGGGTGGGAAATCGAGGTCCCATGCATGTTAAGCTACTTGACAGTGATAATCTAGTCCTCATCCAGTGAACCCTCATCACTGTCACCTCACTGTGCCACTGGCTACAGTGCCCAATATCTGTGTCTCCTATGGGTATTCTGAATCAGGATGGACACTCCATTCAGTCTAGTAGGAGTGCACCCACAGTGCTGCACACAGTCCTATGCACCATCCCTGGCAGTTTGTCTTGGGTGAAGTCACCAACTAGCCCCTGCTCCTGGAAGGAGCCACAGACCTATCTTCCGGGGAAAGCAGGGGGAAAAACAAAGCAAAAGAAGGGCAGAAAAGTGCAGGAAGGATATAGGAAAGCACCATAGCTATCCATTTCTTCAACAATAAAACATGATTATATATGCAAAATATTAGCTGAATTTGGACTATCACCTCCAGAGAGAAACATGATTATATATGCTAAATTTCAGCTAAATTTGGACTGTCACCTCCAGTCAGAGGGGTGACCACAGCACAATCATGTTGTACAGCCAATTGGACAAAATCAAGTGTGTCATGAAGACACGTGTGCAAAACGGAGAGCTTTGTATTGGATGACATCTTTTTTTGAGATAGGTGCCCTTTTTTTGAGAGAGATAGAGAATTGCTGGGGAAGGTATGTATAGGTCAGGTAGGTTGGGTAGGTGAGGAAGCAATCACAGACAGACAGGACATACAAGACAAAACACAGGGATTGTGAAGGACACAAGAGATGGGTGAAAACCATGGCTGGGGTGACAGTGGGGACATCATGAACCCATGGATGTCATGCTGGGTGACAGTGAGAATTGAGTAATCATCCACTGGACTGTCTTCACTCTCACCTCACTGCACTGATGGCTGCAGTGTCTGGCATCTGCATCTCCTCATATTATTCAGTACAATGATGAAGAGCAATGTTTCCATCCAGTGTAGGTGTGCAGCAACTGTGTAACACACAATCTTATGTACCAACCCTGGCAGTTCATCATGGGTGATAAATTCACCACCTCTGCCACTGCTCCCAGAGGGAGCCACTGGCCTATCCTGCTGGGCAAAACTACCAGAGGGGCTAGGTAGTCCAGGGGCAGTGGAGGGGGTGCTACCAGGTTGTCTCCCAGATATGCTGGGCCTTGGTGCCATAGCCGGTTGAGTCAGGGCAGGTGGACCCTGTGTGGCAGGCCTACCATTCTGTGCTGTGGGAAAAACAGGAGAGAAGATAAGGGTTGGGGTGAGAGAAAAACAAGGGAGAACATTAGCAACTTCATATGTGATATACAATGCATTGATACAATTATCTGACTCTTTTCTGTTACCTTTGCTTTTAAGACTACCAAATCCCAACAAATACCTTTTTTACTGTTAAAACTACCCATCTCCTAACAAATGCACACTATACTACAGACTACAGCAAGCAATCTTTGATGTGTGTATATATTGCACATATGCTTGTTCCACTTATACTGATTATAGTTTACAGTAGGCCATTGCTGCCACTGCTTTAGAGATCTGATGTTACAATGCACTATCTAAGACAACTTAACAGTATTGTATCTTTGGGAAGTGTGTTTTTTGAACCCAAAACCTCTAATAGTGAAATTGTTGTTTTGGCCTCCAGACTAATGCATGCATACTTTCCCATTACACTTGAGAGATGAATGCTCAATTTGATACAACTGTTATAATTAATAAAGGTGTCTTTACTTTTAATCCTAAAATAACAGTACTGTTTGGATGCATACATACCACATACTTCTCACATCCATGCCAATCTAGTAGCATGGATTAGCGCATTCAGGTCTCAATCTGTGATGGTTGTGGAAAAAACAGAACAGAATACCATTATGAATACCATTCCTGACAATATCCAGCTTTTACCTCTTAAAAGTAATCTCTGTAAGTGATACTTACACATTTTTGGTGTGCCCCCAGTCCTACTTTCCTCAATCCAAGGATTGAGGGTATCCCTCTTTCTCATATGGAGGTCTCTGTAGTGATTCCTACATTGTTCACCAGTGCAAAGGATACTGGTACCACTAGTCAAAGCCTGGGCAAGACTATTCCATGCCTCTGACTTGTTATCTGAGCCATGACAGTCCCTCTGCAAAGGTCTGGGCCCATGTTCATTCATTAGGAGTCCAACAAACATTTTAGACTCCTGGACACTCACCATTGAGCACAGAATCTCAAAACCTCTCCATGAACACCTGCCATGCCTACCACAGATCAAGACCAATGTAGAATTATATTTTCCTGCCAAATGCAGGTATCATGCTTACTGAGAGTGTGCACCTTTTGGTTTTTCAACATTTGAAAGTGTTGCACATTGCTTACCGTTACGCAAGCATGGTAGGCAAGGATGTGCACTGCCAGGCAACATGTTTCTGTGATGGCCAACAGTCTTAATTGAATGCATTCAACTTATGTTTGTGGCTGTCTGGGTCCTGTCTGCTACCTGGTGGGCCATTCAACCAGTTTGTGCAATGCCACTCTGCATACACACCAGATGAGAATAGCCAAACACGTTTATGCTAAGCAGTGCATCATTCAAAAAGTGGCCCCAAAAAAAGAAAAATAAAAAAAATTAAAACAATGAGAAAGAGTTGAAATGAGGAAAATCAATCTATGACATACGCAGTAGAAAATGTTAGAACACATGAGATGTGTCTACATAGGTCTGGATCCCAACTCTTCTGTCTGTGTAGACTTTCTGTGTCTGTATTCCACAACCTTTGAAATCTACAGGAAAAACCATTATGGAATCTACATGGTTGCTTTTTAACATGTTGAATAGCTCCATCAGATTGGTTGATTAGCATGCAATTCAGCTGCTTATGCTGTAAGTAGCATCTCTGAAACACAGGCTAAGACAGATGCAATCCATAAATTATAAACTCCATTATAAAAAGGTCAACGTGTAGCTAGCCAAACTAATGGTGAGGACACTTGCTACATGTTTGCTGGACTTCACAAAAGTAAATCTGTTCTAAAGATATCTTTACAGAGGACTATTGAACCTTTAGAAAACAGGATGGGTGCCTTATCCATCTTTGCCACATAAACAGCTTTGCAGCAAATAAATGAAGTAATTCCTCACATAACCACATACAACTGGATGTACACTGATATCAAAGCATAACCTGTTATATGTAAATGTATTATATTTAATATTTGGATGTAGTGCACTTAGTGATCACACAACCTGTTATGATTATTCCTTGCAAATATATAGCTCTGTCTTCCTATTCTGTGTTTCTTGGTCATTCATCAGTTATCTGACCAGTACTCAGAGACATGTAGTGTTTAAGCCAGTCTATATAATTTATCTTAAAATGTGTGACGATATTAACTGGGAATATTATGATATGCAGTTGCCATGAAATGAAGGGCAGGTTGGATGGCAGAAACCAGCATAGACTGCTCTTTTTGGTGGGGTGCAAAGGTGGGTTCCTGTTATGGTACATGTAAAGGTACATTGTTCTTTCAAGGGGGGATGGACCCAGACTGAGCTACTGTTATGGCACAAACAATGATATGTTGCTCTTGTTACTCTCCTTGTTTGCATCTTGCCTGTTTGATATTGTGAGGGTTGTGAAGTTGGAAACTGCAATGTGTCTCATTACTTTCTAACTTCTCTCTGTTATGATTTCCCATTAGAAACATATGGTGCTAAACTGAGGGTTTGCAGTGATCATCAGTACTTTGGAGAGTTATCAGTGTCTGAATCTTTGATGCCTGAGGCCTACTATTTGCTAATGGACACAAACAAGTCAAATAACTCTCTGTTGTCACGTTACACTAATTTGTGTACAAATCTCCTACCTTTTACTTGCTTACTGTGCCAAGTGATGAAGTACAAGGACATGCCATAATATTATTACACAGTACAGTACATGTTCAGGACTTACCTTGCAAATACTGCCGTTGTAACACAGTGTTAGTTCAGGCCTGACTGTGATGCAAACAGTACACAGCCAATACATGGAGAGGTAAAGGCTCTGACTGAGTTGAGGCTGGCAGAGGTAGCAGAGTTCCTGTATTGTGTCCCTGTCCACCCTGTAGCATTGTACAATGTCCATGTCATGTATGTTGTGATAGGTTAAATGTGGCCTGAAAACTCTTCTCCGTCTCGGCTTAGGCCTATTGGCAAACAGCAGCAGCATTGCCTGCAGCCTGTAGCACATACAAATGGAGTTAATCAGCAGTAGCTCCTAACATTCTGTCTGTGTAGACTTTCTGTGTCTGCATTCCACAACCTTTGAAATCTACAGGAAAAACCATTATGGAATCTACATGGTTGCTTTTTAACATGTTGAATAGCTCCATCAGATTGGTTGATTAGCATGCAATTCAGCTGCTTATGCTGTAAGTAGCATCTCTGAAACACAGGCTAAGACAGATGCAATCCATAAATTATAAACTCCATTATAAAAAGGTCAATGTGTAGCTAGCCAAACTAATGGTGAGGACACTTGCTACATGTTTGCTGGACTTCACAAAAGTAAATCTGTTCCAAAGATATCTTTACAGAGGACTATTGAACTCCAGGAGGTATGCTTCATTTTGTTACCTACATAATGCATATGCTGGAGTATATTAATGAATAATGTAAAGCAAAGCCTTTTACACTGTTATCTGTATGCATTAGTTAGAAGTGTACTGATGGCATGTCCATGTTTGTCAAGTGATTTTAGAGGTACAAATGATTGACAATATATGAAAATAGAAAGCTGTGTGATACATATGTACAAATGTTTCAGGGGCAGGTCCTTTGAAAGTAAGGCAAAATGGTTCATGTGCCTGTTCTTTTGTGGATGGGGGGAGCAAAGAAAAGTTACTGTTATGTCACAAACTAGAATGGACTGTTCTTTTGGGTGGGGAGTACAGTTGAGTTACTGCTACAGCACAAACAAGGACATGTTGCTCTTGCTACTCTCCTTGTTTTGCATCCTGCTTGTTGTTAGTATTTCACATCTGTAGACTGTTTTATGTTTTTCCAGTGGTACTACTGCCAGCCTGTCTTTATTGTTTTATCTGAAAAAAGTTACTTTGTAGTTATGTGACACTTATGCATATTATCATTCTGTTGTCTTTTAGGACACAAAATGTCAGTGAGGTGGAGACCCCCCTCAGTGAAGCAGAGGAACAACATCAATGTTGATGCTTTCCATCCAAATGGGGCATTACTGTTAGGAAGGGGTCAGCCCAATATGCAAGAAAGGCTAAGAGTATGGCAGCAGATTGTTGCCAACATCAATTCTATTGGCAGCCTCAGCCAGACATGTGAACAGGTGTGCCACAGGGCCAATGATCTGATTACTTCTGCATGGAGGTGAGCAGCTGATGTTGCCCAAGACCAAAGGGTAACAGGGGGAGGTCCTACTACAGAACCACTTCTCACCCACAATGAAGAGTTCCTGGCAAATATCCTCCAACATGAGAGTTCACAGCAGACTGGACCACTGCAAGTACTTGCATGGGCACCACTCCATCTGAGTCCCAGGAGGAGCTTTCAGGTAGGCTTTGTTATATGACCAGTTGAATACTGTTGTATAGTAAAACAATTGAAATAAAAGTTATTGCTGTGTCACATGTCTTTTTTTTTTTTTGGGGGGGGGTGAAGATTGCTACAGTGATAAGATCAGTTTGGAGTTGTCAGCCAAGTTCTTGTTGAATGTACAGTTAATGCAGATACAGATCAATACATGTAGTACCCCCTGTCTTACTGTTAAATGTGATGATGTTGCCCTTACCTCTTGCCTTACTTATTTCAGGACTGTTAGGAATTCAGCAACATATGCCTCCTGCAGATGGTAAGCCAAATAAATTTATGTCAGTACTGCACATCAGTTTATAGAACTATCATAATGTGTCATTTTAGGCCTGTTGTGTGTATTGCTATACTGTATTTAATAGGGACAGCACTGTTAGTTGTTTAGCATATATTGCACCATAGTAGTGCAGGTATTAATGCATGCCTGTGTTTCTCCCTTTTTATCACAGGTGATCATGACAGTGGTATTGTGGGCCCTGTGCCACCTGATATCAATGTCTCATCAGACACTGATGATGGTAGCGAAATAGAGGCACAGTCAGGGGGTGTAGAGGTTGAATCTGACACAGAAGGTGACATCCAGCCACCCCCCTCATTTTCCCCGAACACAGCCAGTACGTCTATGCCTACCCAGTTCACTGACCCCCACAGATATTGGACAAGTGGCGGGCATGGACACTGATCAGGGAAGTGTGGCTACTGTGGCTTGAGTGCCTGTTGAGTCTGGGCGTACCAAAGTGTGGGCAAGGTGTCACACAGGAGGGTTGATAGAGGTGGTCAGAGGTGGCCTGCTGTCCCTCTTCCACCTGGTGCAGGTGTCTCTTCCCATGTCACTCAACATATGTTTAGGACCACCATGAAGGCACAGACATGTTCAGAAAGGAGCTCCAGACAAATACTCAGGGTTGTAGATGTAGCACAGGCTGACATGAGTGACTGCCTCCACTGTGTTTCCGATTCACTGGACTGGATGAATGACACATTAGAACACAGGGTGTCTGTGATGGACTGAGGGGTGTCTGTCATGGAACGAGAAGTGTCTGTCATGGAACTCCTGCTGGGAGGGAAACGGCATCCTCGTAGGCATAGGTCAGCCACAACATCTGCTGATAGCCAATGCAGCTATGCCCAATCACGCTCCCATAGTAGCAGTACTTCCATGGGTCTGTCAGTATGTGTGCTGTCCACACTCAGTTGTGGCAGGCCATGGGGTTCTGGTCCTGAACATGCCCATGAAGACAGCATATCCTGCAAACATCAGTCATGCTCAGGTAGCAGCTCTGCAGCTGACCGTGGGCATGGAGGTGCCAGCAACTCCTAGCAGAGCCAGTTCTTGTGGTCAGGGGTGACAATGATGAACTGCCAACTCTACCATGCACGGCTCACACCTGTCTGACATACCAAAACATAGCACTAGCACTGAGCTTGGCTGTGTTCATGCAGACTCTCACACACCAATGTCACATGGAGGACCCCTACAGACACACACACAACAGTTACATGGTTCAGCCTGCCTGCTTCCCTTTCTTACTCACACACGCTCACCGACCTTCTGTGTCAGCCTAGGCCTCCTGCCCCCACACACAACACTCTAAGGAAGTGATGATAACTGTGCCATATCTCTGTTTTCTTGTTTTTGGATTCAGGGATACAAAAGATTTGTGTCTAATGCAAGGGTGCATAGCTACATTAGTGCCTAGTATATCTGTATTTATGTTGTTGAACTAATAATTGTACCTGTCACTTGCATTTGCCTTGTCAAGTTATACAGTGGATAGCATCATCATGTCTGAACTTTCTAGTGTATTCTCCTGTAATGGCTGTGAAGTCAGGAAATGCAATACATCTCATTACTTTCTAACTCTTCTCTTTAATGATTGTCCAGTACATACATATGGTGCACATCATAAGACACTCCATCACATTCAGATCTCAGGATTGTATGACAGCACTGTCAAACTCATCAGAACAGTAATACAGTATAATGCTCTCTTTTGCATGAACCTCAGTAAACACATGCAGCAACTGGACAGACCACAGGGCTTTCTCATCAAGATAACACAGGGCCTATTAACCATGCCATGATGTATGTAGATAGATTAAAAAATATGTCAGTGTAATCTGTCTGGTATCGGATTATATTGTAACTATTATAAGTCTCTTAGTTTTGGTTTAAGCACTTGGGCTTCAGGCCAGTTGTTTTACATTAAGAAGGCTTGTGGTCTACATTCTTGTAGGGAGGAGAGGTTAACCTCTGCCCTTCTGAGCTGGAAATTGCTAGTTGAAGGCTTGTTGTACCTGTTGTCTAAATGTCTTTGTACTGGTTTAAGCACTTGGGCTCCAAACCAATTACTTTACATTAGGCAGGTTTGTGGTCTAGACTCTTGTCAGGAGAGTGTAGCCTACACCCTTTTACGCTGGGAATGGCTGGTGAAGGCTTATTGTGCCTGTTATTCTAAGTGTCTTTGTTCAGATTTAAGCACTTGGGTTCCAGACCAGTTATTTCACACTAGGAAGGTTTGTGGTCTACACTCTTGTTGATGCTAGACTGTTTGGTATCATCTGAGCACAAAAACTAGCCATCTTACATTAAGAAGGTGCCCCCCTGCAACCTTGTAGCAGAAGTGTGCAGCCAAAGACCCATCTGAGTTGGGGATTGCTAGAATAAGACTCAGTCTTGGGCTTTCCCTTTCTTTACTTTTTTAAAATCGTTTAACTTCAATTGTATTTCAGTATCATGTTTGGGTGGGTTTGCACTCAGTTTACCAGAGTTTCTCAAAGATTGCACTTCTGCCTTTCGAGCAACTCAGTTTGTATAGTGAAGCATTGATGCAGTTTGCTACTCCTGGCCCTCCATTGAATAGTCACTTTTTGTTAGTCTTACAGCAAAATTGGTCCATCTAGCCCACTTCCCACTAGTTACTACACTATATACCTGCCATAATGGATGGACAGTTTCCCACCATTTCTCCAGCCAGCCTCATTGCCTCATGTATACGGACAACCAGTTACAAATGTAACATGTGAGAGCTGTAGCTATACTATGAATTTGGAATCAATTCTCTCATATAACAACAAACCAGATATCAAACAGGTTTTCAGCACACACACTTCACCTCTTGCACATAACAAGCTCACAACACATAAACCCAAATACATGGAGGTACTTGGTAGAAGCCCACCTAAAGATCAGAGACCTCCCAAGTGCAAACCTACTGTACACACTGCAGATGCAACAGACTCCACTGCACATAATAATACATACAACAGTATCTCAGCCAATAAGCCCCTTAGGCAAAACACCTTAAAATCAAATGTCTTGGTCATAGGGGACTCCATAGTGAGTGTGACAATAGGAAGTACTGCCAGCATAGCTAGCTGGAAATTTGTAAATAATTATATGTCATTTGTGAATATTAAACTGATTTATACAAGATGCTTGTGTTACAAATGTAATAGAGCTGCATGTCATATGTATATCAAGCTGATTTGTACAGATGTTTGTGTTGAAAAGGTATTTATTAAGGGCTTGTACTTGAAATGTGTCCACAGTTTGCCCTACTGGAGAGAACAAAATGTACATGCACTATTGTAACTCTTTAAATGTATATGTTTTAACAGAGGAAATTGGAAGCTTAACCTCAGCCCAGAAAACTTTAAAATATATCAGAAATTAAATCACTTTATGGGCTTGGTCATGCTTCCAGATACACAAAGTCTGTACTACAAACCTTTCTGTATTGTCTATGGGATTACTACTCTGGAAGCATTGAGGTATGAAATTGTATTATGACTTCCAGCACCTGCCACAGTTCTGAGCAAAAGCCCTTGTGTGTGTTTTTTACAGGTAGGTGCTAAATCCTGTCAACTTCCAGCAATGGGATTTGCATGGGAACTAGAAGTCAGATGACCAGGACTGATGTCATTCTGCAAGCTATCCCAGAAGTAGTATTTTAGATATTATTTTGAGAAGTCTCTTAGTGAGACAGAGCATCCTGTTTTCTGCCTTGGGCCTGACAACAAGAAGGACCATTCACCACATCATCTGCCTTGCTCTATTAAGTAAGTAGGGAATACTAACTCTCTTAGATTCAATCAGGAATATAGTGAAGCTTAGTTTACGTATTGTTTTTCTTTATTTATCTGAGCCTGTCCAGCAATGTTATTTTCAGTATTTCCTGTGATTTTGAACTCTGATATCACTGTGAATATATACTTTATTTTTTGACAACTTACAATATTTTGACTGAAAAAATTATTAGTGAGGTTAAAAATCACTGGCCAGTGTTGTTAAGAGACAAGGATTTATTTATTTATTTATTTACATTTGTTTACTGAGAAATTCTGACTGGACGCAGGTCCTTTTCCAGCGGATGCCCAGGGAGAAAAGCTCCACATCATGTACATGATAGAGATACAAAGTTGCAGCAATAGTAAACAACATTACAGGTTATTGTCTTTAATGCAATAACAAGATATTTTTATGAACTTTTAGCTATATTTTGAATGTTGTTGATTATACGTGTTTTTAACTAAGAATGTGGTTTACATCTATTGACACATATTCATAGATACATATTTATATTTTGTATCCGCAACATATATATTCGTATTTAATTTATACAGGAAGTAATATTTAAGTTTTACCCATTGTTGTTTGATTCATGGGATTATTTATTTAATCATTCAATGATTTAATCAATTACGCATATCATGTGACACAGGTTTTGGTATATATTACTTGGAAACTTCACATTCTTAATGAACTTGAAAAAGCTCGGTATTGAACTGAGCGAAAGCGCTTGTTTGTACATGTTGTGGTTTCCCAATAAAGGATTCAACTGACTGCTTTGGTTGGCATTTTGTCCCTGGGTCATGCAGTTTATAATTCTGGTTTTGTTCACACTTGGTTTAGTTGGTTTCGTTTGACATGGCTGAGGGACTTGGACCAACTGACTTTGCTGATACCCCTCAAGTGTTGAGGAACCAGGGTGATGATAGTCCGATCACCCGTTCGGAATTTAACAAAGTTTTGACTACTTTATCACAGCTTACTAGTACGCTTAATGCAATGCAAAACAATTCATCATTTACGTTTCCAGGCAATCAACAACTATGTTTAGAGCAGAGAAAGAAACGTGCTCCTAACGCAGCTACAGGAAAATCCCCTGTTTCGTCATATGAACTTCCGGCTCACTTACAGTCAACGACCGTTGATCGCGAACAAGGATCCAGTACACCGGGACCTCAAATGGATTTAACAGATGGACAGTCTCACAATTTTAATTTTAATGCTTGGACTGAACGACAGTTTTTATTTAAACAAGGTACTGTTATTTCTAATCAGAACAAAAATACGGAAAGTGATTTCAATATTTTAAAGGATAAATTATATGCATACAAAAGTAACCAGCTTGAGATAAATTATCTCAAAGAATGTGTAGCAGTTAAGCATGTACCGAATGGTTTACACTTTTACAAGTTCCCCAATAATGTACAGCAGGGAACTACTTATTACGACAAATTATGTGCAATATTTGACAAGGCTGGTTTAGAAATGCTTAACGTTATGATAACTGAGTATGAGGCGAAGGCTGACACTCTTTTAAAAGAATTGAATTTGATGAACAATGCTTTAGTTAATGACAGTAATTTCCTTTCTGTGAAAAATAATTCTGATAGTGTGTTTAAAGAAGTAGATTTGTTTTGTGTAAAAATTTGAAGTCGTAACATTCGTAAACTCGAAAGAGATTTGGTAGAATACAGGGAGGGTGTGGCTTACCCTAATCCTGGAAAGACTCGTAGAGAGTATAAAAATTTCAATACGGGTGATAACCAAGGTGTTGGAGACAACTACCCAGGTTTTCAGGCACAACCACTATGCAGAAGTGAGAGGTTAGCGGAAAAGGGAAGAAAGAATTCTACTCAGGATTTTCATCAACCCCCGGACAGAGTAGGGGGAAGAGGACAGAGATTTTATCAACAAGGTTGGAACAACAGACACAATTAGAAACATATTACACTATCGCAGACAGCAGTATATTAGATGATCTTTGTATTGAATGTACTGATGAATACACTGTTTTTAAAAAAGACAATCCCCGGGATTCATGAAGCTCGGCGCAAGGCCGGTGTAAGGCTTGCGCCGGCGGTGCAGTGAATAGTCGGCGTAGCAGTACCATATGCATAGTAATGAGTGCGCGCCGCAACCACAGACACGTGCGTAGGGCACGTGAGCGAGCCCAAGTAGGATGCATCCGGAGGCGTGGCCAAGCCGGCAGGCGATGAGCAACCTAAAGTGCTGACTTCCACAGTCCGCCTGTAATAGTAACCGCACCAGCCAGGGCCCGTGGAGAATGAAACGTACGCAGACCATGCAACATAGTACCTGTTCCAACAAAACGTAGAACCAAACATTAACTCTCGAAGTCCTAAGTGTACCCGTCCAAGGAACAAAGGATACATGTAATACCGTGTCCGTCCCGCAATGCACTGTCAGTGGGCATACCCAGTGAAGGTGTACCGCAGCATGTCAGCGCGCCACACCGACATAGAAGTAGCGACATGGGCATGGTCACCAGCAGTAGTGAGAGTACACAGCCGGGTAGCCGTGTCGATATAACAACAAGAAGGAAACAAGATACCCTAAACACAGACAAACATGTGCATAGCAACATGTACTACACCCAGCAACGCGTCTGCCGTGATACACATAGGACGGCGTATGCCTAAGCGTAATATCCAGAAGCAGAACTCATGCATGCAAATGTAATACACAACAGCCCCGTCATAGCATGTAACCCGCACCCACGCATCGTGCACCCAACCCAGCTAGCAGCCTTGCGCAGCTACACACCTACACACAATGGGCATACCTGAAATGTGGTAAGAAGTATTGTCCTAGGCAGTGCCACGCGGGCAAATATGTACCCCACATGTTAACAACCCACCTCAGGTACATATATCCAAATGGCTGCATGTGAATGTGTCGGCAGAATGTGTACATCCCGCATGTGGTATGGACCTGTCAAAACTCCATAGGCGTGCACACGCTATGGTGCCCATAACTGTACACATCTGGACAAGGCGGTATGTTCAGCCACCGTACCGATGATTAGCAATGCAGACATGTCAAACACAACACATATAGTGGAACACCTGCCTACCAAACAGGACGCCCTAACAGGGTGCCACAGGCACAGAAGGGGAAGGTGGGACATCACATGTTGAGAGTAGCGTTGCCGGATGGCCAAACACCCACGGCCAACGCAAAGGACGGAATAACATGCATATGCCTGGATGGATGGGTATGTCATAGCATGGGAATAGGCCAAGCCATCCACCATAATAGCCATGTGTACCACATACAAACAGCCAGTAACACGCAGTAGTAATGCATGAAGGCATACACGACTGTGGGAATAGCACAGGACATATGGCACGTGCCAAGTGTAGATGCATGACACAAAAGTCCAGGATGGGGCCCCCTGCAAAGAGGAACATGTGCAAACCCCACCTACCACAGATGTACCGGCAGTGAAAACACATGCCAAACACACACCAACACTACCGTCCATCCCACGACAGCAACGGAGGCTGGTCAAAGAACACCATGACGCGCGCACAAACAGGGACACGTGTAACCGTTGCCTTAACACCCCCCCTTAGGCCAAAGAATAATAGAATGGACATATGCATGTAATGCTGTGAAGGATGTGTGGTAGTCCTCAGTATCACAGAGGTAGGTACACAGATACACTGTAATCAACCGTGACGTATGTGCACTGTAGACAGCATACCTGCAGGTAAGACAGAGTACAATCACGTGCCACAGAAATATACACATGAGAAAGAGGATAGGGGATAGACAAGTGTGAATGGGACAAAATATGAACATAGGTTCATAGGTCCATAGGTACAGAGTAGGCTATCTACCCAAGGGCAGCCATAACCCTAGGCCATAGTTAGGTTTCCTTTGCCAACCCCCCGGTCTGGAGATAAATGCCTATTATATTGCTGTACCTCTGTCAAGCAGTGACAATGATGTAATCCCTGGGGTATATCTGCAATCCCCCATCCAACGGACAAGATTCCCCTCAAACAAGGCCAGCAAGGTTCTCCGCCTCAAATGTACTGTGATGTAGATCCACAGCATAGTGAGTGTCTGGGTGATGTATGTGTCACTCCAACACATTCTATTAATGACCGTGTCAAGGTTCATGTCACCTGCCCTTGTGGTTCCGAGGGATGTAGATCCAGTAGGTGAAGCATAGACATCAAATATGGGTTGACATGGCCTCGTATGTCAGGCACAGGTCAACACTGAACAAGAGGTATGTGACTGAATGGAGCAGGAGTCCTTACAGTGGGGCAGCATAACACAACTCCCTGACACCCTGCATCTGTCTGACGATTAACCTATAGGGCCTTCCCAGCTGCTGTAGGTGTTGGGTCAGATACCTTCCGAATGGGGCAATGTACTCAATCATAGGTGTAACGAGTAATGAGTACAAGGAGACGATGACCTACCCTGATCTAGATGTGAGTCTCTGCACGATCAGGCGGGCAATGCAGAAGTTCTACCGAACCACGATAGCAACGTGTGTGTTGAACGAATGGTGACTGACAACCCGGGTCCCCAGATCCCTGGTAATTCCCCCCATGGTCAGTGGACTGCCACCCATATGCCGGACAGGGGTGACCTCGTTCTTCCCGATGGGTATGACTATGCATCACCTGGCATTTAGCTGTAGGCCATGTCCCTGACAGCAGATATCCATATCTGGGAGGCCCCTTTGAAGGATATCTGTGTCAGATGTCCATCCCACTATGGCACCCGGTTCGCAGTCATCTACAAACAATGTCAGCCATAACACCCCTGTGTGTGCTTGTACTGTGGAAATGTAGATGTAGAAAAAGAGTGGACCCAGGGCAGATCCCCGTGGGACACCGCCTGTGACAGGCAGTAGGTCCGACATGCTGCCAGCAACTATGACCGCGTGGGTTGTGTCACCTAGCCAGTTTGCAACCCATCCTGCGATGTACGTGTTCACATCCAAGCCGATGGGTTTATCAATGATACCCGAGGGGGGTATTGTGTTGCAGCCCTTTGCCAGGTCGAGGTAGGCTGTATGGACTGCATGACCCTCATCAATGGCCTCGGTGACTGTCCCTAAAACGTCAACCAGGATTTAAATGCATGAACCGCCCCTGACCAAGCAAAACTGGGTTGGATGCAAAGTATGCAGGTCCCCTATGTCGTCATCTACGGGCTGCAGTATGATCCTTCCCCATGTCTTTGCAGATAAGTCTTCTCATGGTAATGGGACGGTAATAACCAGGGTTAGTGGAGGCACTGGCCCTGTGAAGTGGGACTACAGTCGCCGTGCGCCACAACTTGGGTACGTTACCCGAGGTGAGGCTAAGAATAAACAGCTGTCCTAACTGTGGGTCTAATTCCTCAATGAGATCGCGGAGTACACAGTCGGGACACCAGCTGGTCCCATGGATGCTGTGTTCACTACCTTGGACAGAGCATGTCCCACCTGCATTACAGAACATTCGGGACCACAAACCACTGGTACAGACATCTCTCCATGTGGGGGGGGGTGGAGATGTCTTCACTGAACCTGTCAGCCCGTATGTTGGCAATGTGTGTATGTTCAGTAAACTCCACATCATTGTGAACCCAGTCAGAGCATATCTGGGAGTTACCTCCCAGGTGTCCAGCATAGCAAATGAAGGCTGTATGATTGTCTGTCGAGTCCTTGGAGATATATCTGTGGAACCTGCCCGGACTATGTCATGTCAGCCTGTAGCTCTTCACATATAATGAGCAAGGGTGTCATACCTCACAAGGTGTCTGCTCTGCCTTGTAGTAGCCACCTCCTCTCGTTGTACAGCTTGTGTATGGCTGGGGTACACCACACTGGATGCTTGGCATTGGTACAATGAACCACAGTTGGGTAAGGGAATGCCTGATCCATGCAGTCCTGTAGGTGCCGGTAGAAGGCATATGTAAGTGATGCAGTGGCTTGAGTAATGTTGACCACTGGCTCAGGGTCCTTTAAGGAGACCACAGTAGTGTTCAGAATTGTGAATTCGGCCTTTGAGAAAGCCATGTGTATGGTAACCGGCAACACCCACAGCATCGTATGTCAATAGCAGAAGCCATTGTCCAAATAACATAGATTAACTTCAGTATTACAATATGTATTATTATACATTTATTGATATGTGTCTGCTAATTACACTTGCAAATGGCCGGTAAGACAGGGCCAAAGTGCTCGTGAATTGCCTGTTATGGTGTTGTCATTCCGACAATAAAGTGGCGATACTTCCCTACTGGGACCTCTGGGGATTATTTAAAGCGGTTGTTAGCCTGCATCATTGGATGTACACCATTTGGTTCTGGTTTTGGAAAACCTGGTTTCCGTAGCACTACACACTATGGGTAGTCAATCAGACATCCGCGATTGGGGAACATACAGCAGCAGTCAAAACCACTAACCACATGGACACAGTCCGACAAGCTCTACACTTTACATATGCACATTGGTGTCCATTGTAGGACCCAAAAATTGTCCCGTACGGAATACCTGACAGCCTTCACCGTCCAACCAGGAGAAGCGACAGTCGTGACCACGGCACAGCTAGACATATGCACCACCAGCGTGTTTAATGTTGATGACAAGTGTTCATGAAATGCAGGACATATGAACAGAAAACCCCAGACTGTCGAGTCCATAGAAGTTCGTCCACATCCCAGTCCCGCACACATGAATGATTTGTAATGGGCACTGACGACTGTTGCAGCCATGGGATCCTGGGTATGCAGAAATGGGGCTCGGTGTTGTTTGGCAGATAAGCCGTTGTCCCGCCCCGTGGGAGGGATGTGGGTATAGCACATGCCTTACCCCCCACTAATAATGCAAAACATCCACCAGAGAATGCTAAATGCAGCTGTGAAATGTGTACAGCCCTATACCAGTGTCCAGTAGGCATTACCCATGGACGGACAAACGTACGCGAAGATGGCACCCATAACTGCAAACCCGGTGGAATTACACAGCTGCAGGAATGCATAACACAGGAAATACAGGTGGGAACTACAGTGGACACTCCCCATACAAAGTCGGACCGCCATGCGAATACCGGCGTACGCAGCACTCAATCTGCCAGCACCAAAATGGGGATTACTCGCTGCCATGCTGCGGAACAAATGGGCGACCTGTGGAACACATACTAATGGCACACCAACAACGACAACTAGGAAGTTCAGTCAAAACCACCCGCCAGATGGACACAGTCCAACAAGTTCTACACTTTACATATGCACATTGGTGTCCATTGTAGGACCCAAAAATTGATACCTATGGAACATCACATAGCTGTTATCGTTCAACCAGAAGAAGTGACACCCGTAACTATGGCACGGCTAGACATATGCACCACCAGCGTTATTACGGTTGATGACAAGTGTCCATGAAATGCAGGACATATGCACAGAAATCCCCAGAGTTCCGAGTCCATAGAAGTGCGTCCACATCCCAGTCCCGCACACATGAAGGATGTGTAATGGGTACTGTCGAGTGTTGCAGCCAAGGGATCCTGGGTATGTAGAAACAGGGCTCGGTGTTGTTTGGCAGATAATCCATCGTCCCACCCCGTGGGAGGGATGTGGGCATAGCACCTGCCTTACTCCCCACTAATAATGCAAAGCATCCACCGGAGAATGCTAAATGCAGGTGTGAAATGTGTACAGCCCTATACCAGTGTCCAGTAGGCAATTGTCATGGATGGACAAGCGTACGACTAAGATGGCACCCATAACTGCAAACCAGGTGGAATTACACAGCCGCAGTAAGGCATAACACAGGAAATACACATAGGGACTACAGTTGACATTCCCCATACAAAGTTGGACCGCCGTGCGAACACCGGCGTACACAGCACTCAATCTGCCAGCAACATAATGGGGATCACTCGCTACCATACTGCGGAACAGATGGGCGACCTGTGGAACACATACTAATGGCACACCAACAACGTCAACTAGGATATGTAAACTATGGCATTCCCACCTATAAAGAAAACATGCTTCAATGAATACATAGGGGATCAACATGTTCTGTTGGTGTTATGTTGAAAATACAGTGACGGATATTTCCTATTGGGACGCCTGAGGTTAATTTAAAGCAGTTGCTAACCTGCATCTTTGGATGTACACCATTTGTTCTCAGTTCTACAACACCTGGTTTACGTAGCACCACGTAATATGGGTAGACAAACAGACATCCGCGATTGGGGAACATACAGCAGCAGTCAAAACCACTGGCCAGTCAGACACAGTCCAGCAACATCTAACTTTAACCAAACGAAGCACCAACACCATAGAAATAAAAATTCTCCGGCACAATAAAGGTAATCCCTCAGCTGTAAAATGACCTCGCAATGTAAGTTAGGAACTGGCAGGCAACTCGACAGTTTTAAAATGCTTTAATCCACCAAATTCAGCACATACGAAGCAAAAATACAAATCAACACTCCATACCATAGAACAGTTAGTAAGTTGAATTAAGCGCTTTCGTCTCCTTCCAACGGAGACTTCATCAGAATAAATCTTTTAATTAACAATAATTTTATATATACTAGCATCAATCAATAGTCTTCCTATGGGCTGCTAGTAAGCCTTAAAGGCGTAGCGCTGCAATGTCTTAAGCTGTTATACTTAAATAAAATGCATTTTTACACATAATTTGTTCCAGGTATGCTTATGTGCAATTAAATAAATAATTGCATAAAAGGTAAACATAAAAACCCAACTAATACCCCCCACCCCCCACAAAAATAACATGAGAGAATGTGTATAAAATGAATATCTATAAGGGTGAAGGCAAAAAACAAGAACATTAAAAACTTCAATGAATTGTCTTAGACAGCTTGTCTGAGTAATTTATATTGTGTTATAAAGTGCAACTATAGTGGCTCAAATGTATCAAGCAAATTTAATTTAAACTCTGCATACATCCATAAGGGACCAATATTAAAAAATATTGTTTAAAAAATGTATATTGTTTAAAAAATATATTGTTTAAGAAAATATTGTTTAAAAATACATTTACAAACTACTAAAAAATGCTCAAGTCTAGCATAGTATATCAAACAATGACAGCCATTTCATCATCGACAACATAAATAAGGGCTCCTCCAAACAAAATGTGGGGTAAAAATAGTCAAACTCTTATGTTGAACATGTAGAACGTACAGACTTGTGTTATGACCAAACAAAACAAAATGTTGTATTCTAACCAAACAAAACAAATTATTGCTGAGCTTGTAAGGGGTCCTATCAATACGGCACCCTACCCCAACACCAATATAATGGTATTTTATAGTGGTATTTTATAAATACCTCATACAGTGGTTAACATGCCCATCATAGTATGCACGGAGTATATAAAATGTATAAAGGTGTATAAAATGCATATATATACACAGAATGTATAATTAATTAAATAAGTAAATAAATATTTAACATGTATCAAAAATTATTATATATACCACTAAAATCTGATCTACTTTATTGTGAATATGGCCCATTACCATACTCCCCCATGCAACTATGATCTGTAACCCTCAATTTCTTTGTGGTTTAAGCTTCTTCGTGTGTGTTCCTCACATCATTTGTCTTTACAATTTTAGGGTCTGCTGCCAGAATTTTGAGTGCTGGGGTAATAGAAATGTGGTCATTTAAACCTTTTTCACCACAGGCATTCAACCTTAGCTGCCATATCATTTCCCTGTATTCCACCTTAGTCTCCCAGTCACCACCTCTCTCTAGAGGCTCAACAACCTCAAGAACCCAGAATTTAAAATCAGCTTTAACACATTTCGTCACATGTCTGTACAGAGCATTGTTCTCGTTTCGTCTGTTGATATCTCTAATGTGCTCGTAAATTCTGTTTTTTAATTTTCTTTCTGTTTTGCCCACATAATAACTTCCACATTCTTTACAAAACACTATGTAAATAACACCTTTAGTGTAGCAACTACTATAATGTTTGGATATTAGTTTAATGGGAATGCTAGATATAGCAACCTCCTTGCTCTCATAAATATATGTACATTGGGCACATCTCCCGCACTTAAAAGTTCCTTGTTTCCTACTAGCCCCTTCTGTGCAGGATCCTTTACTTTCCAATATATTTTTGACGTTAAAATTTTTTCTAAAACTAAATTTTAAATTATTCTTAAAAACCTCAGTTCTAATAGCGGTATGTTTGAACATGTTCCAAATTTCATTCATATTTCTCCTAAACCAACCAGTACCATAAAAGTACGTGGTTGTTAGGTAAGGCATATAATTAATTTCGTCAATTGTCAGATTGTCACTGCTACCCACAATACTGTCCGATACCACTGCCTCTGCCTTTAAAAGTGGGGTATATTTTCTTGTATTTCTTCCTGCAACTACATATTCTTTCACAGCTGAAATAAGGTCCTTAGGATAACCTCTTTCTATGAATAAACCTTCAAGAAAGGTAATTTCTTTGATAAACTCAACATTATCCGAAATCATTCTGGCCATCCTAATCATCTGACCCTTGACTATATTTCTTCAATTGTTTAGGGTGGTCACTATTGTAATGCAAGTAAGCATTCGAGAAATGCTCCTTCCTATAAATGTGGGATTTGTAACAATTATTAACCTTGTCCTTAATTAATCTAATATCAAGAAAATGTGTTTCATCAATATCAATATTATGTGTAAACTTTAAAAATGAAGTGGTATTGTTGATATATTCTACAAATTTCTCTATATCCTGTCTTGTACCTTTCCAAATAATAAAAATATCATCCAAAAACCTGTAGTATTCTACAATATACTGTTTGAATTCGGTGTTAAAAATAAACTGCCTTTCCCAATGTAACATAATGGTATTAGCAAAGATCGGGGCACAGGCGGAACCCATGGCCACCCCTTCCTTCTGGTGATAATAATCACCCTCAAAGTATATAAAATTATATTTTAACACCAACTCCATAAACAATAAAACATTTCTGAATTCCAAGGCAGAAAGCCAATCCATTTCAAGTAAAACCTCCTCAAACCACTCCATTCCCGTACCTTGAGGGATAACAGAAAATAATTCTTTAACATCTATAGTAATGAAAAACACACTTTCCTGATAAACGCTTTTACTAATTTTACTTAGAAAATCCCATGAATCCCTAAGGATATGTGCCCATTTAGAATATATGGGTTTTGTCATTGCATCCACAAATATTGCCATAGGTTGAGTTTTAGATCCGTGGGAAGCTACAATGGGTCTAAGTGGGGGGTCAGTTATGGATTTGTGTACCTTGGGTATTCCAAATATACCCGGTATAACTGGTTTTTTAACATGAAAGTAATTGTATAATACCAAATCAATAGATCCAGTCAATAAATTGTCTTCTAAAATAATGTCTATTTTACTATAGTGTATATTAATCTCATTTTTGGAAATAAGACAATAATTCTCATCTTTGTCTAAAATTTCTTTCATTTTTCTTATATAGTCCCACTTATCCATCAAAACCACTCCCCCACCTTTGTCCGGCTTCATCACCCTTAACTCCCTATTCTTACTCAGGTCACTTAAGAGTTTTACCTCATCCTTGCTTAAATTGCTATTATTAGAGGTACATGCCTTGTATTCACACCGTATTCTACTGATAGCACACTGCTCAAAATTAAAAATTTCATTTTGTAGTGGCGGGTTCCAAGTACTATGCCTAACAAACAACTTTTTGCTACCAATAGAATTGGTACTATTCTGCTTTTTACTTTCGTTGTTAATATGTTGAAGATTTAATTTTCTACAAAATAACTTAACATCAAGCATAAGTTTCTCAACACTAGGCGCCTTGGCAGGTACAAAAGAAAAACCCTTTGTAAACAATTCAAAGTGACAATGGTTAATTTCAATCCCAGAATAATTAAAAATATTAAATTTATTATGGGTGAAAATAATCTGCTTTGCATTCCCAGAATTAGCAACCTCGTTAACATCACTCTGCACCATGTCATAGTCTACACTGTCTAAAAAACCTGTTCATCACCCTTGTTCCTACCTGTAGAATTCTCCCCATTTGTAGCTTGTGCATAAGTTTGCTGATTCCTATTTCTAAGCCTTTCAGATCTTCTCACTTCATCAACCAATTCAGGTGTACTCATTCCGTTGCCCACCCTTTCACCTTCCAATAAAGGGAATTCATCATCCATCAGACTGTTACCTCTATCCATGCAATAACCGTGGCTGGGAGGGTTCCTATTGTATCCAGTATACCTATTGTATCCATTATACCGCCCCTGGTATCCCTGCTTATAGCCACCTCTATAGTTTCGTTCATAGGCAGGTGTATCCCCCTCCCCCATTTGCACCTGTGGCTTAAAAGAAGGTTTTCTAAATCTAGGCATTTTTGAATTTGTGACATTAAAATTAGAAGCAAAATTCCCCCCTTGAACATATGCAGTCCCTGAATTGTATTCATTTAAGTCCCTATTAAGCTTTTTCATTTTCCTTTTTATATTAGAATCAATATATACATCTATATCATGCAGCACTCGGTAGTATATATGTTTATATTCATCAATAACAAACAACATATCACCACTAATTTCAGCTTGCAATTGGTCAATTTCTTTTTTAATGTCCTGCATACTTTTTGTATTGTGTTCCATCATAGCTTTCAAAATAGACAAACCGCAGCAATTTAGAATTTTACTAATTTCTTTAAAAAATACCTGATCCCCTTGAACACTGTTGGGGAATTTGTTTAATCTTAGGCCCTTCGGTACAATGTTATCCTTAATACACATATCAAAGTACCAATTTTCAATGGATAAGGCTTTGTATTTTGATAACAGCTTTTTAAATAGCTTACATTTGTCCTTATACGTATAGTCATTGTTGGAAGGAGTACACCTGAATTGGTTGATGAAGTGAGAAGATCTGAAAGGCTTAGAAATAGGAATCAGCAAACCTATGCACAAGCTACAAATGGTGAGAATTCTGCAGGTAGAAACAAGGGTGATGAACAGGTTTTTTAGAAAGTTTAGACTATGACATGGTGCAGAGTGATGTTAACGAGGTTGCTAATTCTGGGAATGCAAAGCAGATTATTTTCACCCATAATAAATTCAATATATTTAATTATTCTGGGATTGAAATTAACCATTGTCACTTTGAATTGTTCACAAAGGGTTTTTCTTTTGTACCTGCCAAGGCGCCTAGTGTTGAGAAACTCATGCTTGATGTTAGGTTATTTTGTAGAAAATTAAATCTTCAACATATTAATAACGAAAGTAAAAAACAGAATAGTACCAATTCCACTGGCAGCAGAAAGTTGTTTGTTAGACATAGTACTTGGAACCCGCCACTACAAAATGAAATTTTTAATTTTGAACAGTGTGCTATCAGTAGAATTTGGCGTGAATACAAGACGTGCATTTCTAATAATAGCAATTTAAGTAAGGAAGAGGTAAAACTCCTAAGTGACTTGAGCAAGAATAGGGAGATAAGAGTGATGAAGCCGGACAAAGGTGGGGGAGTGGTTTTGATGGATAAGTGGGATTATATAAGAAAAATGAAAGAAATTTTAGACAAAGATGAGAATTATTGTCTTATTTCCAAAAATGAGATTAATATACACTATAGCAAAATTGACATTATTTTAGAAGACAATTTATTGACTGGATCTATTGATTTGGTATTATACAATTATTTTCATGTTAAAAAACCAGTTATACCGGGTATATTTGGAATACCCAAGGTACACAAATCCATAACTGACCCCCCACTTAGACCCATTGTAGCTTCCCACGGATCTAAAACTCAACCTATGGCAATATTTGTGGATGCAATGACAAAACCCATATATTCTAAATGGACGCACATTCTTAGGGATTCATGGGATTTTCTAAGTAAAATTAGTAAAAGCGTTTATCAGGAAAGTGTGTTTTTCATTACTATAGATGTTAAAGAATTATTTTCTGTTATCCCTCAAGGTACGGGAATGGAGTGGTTTGAGGAGGTTTTACTTGAAATGGATTGGCTTTCTGCCTTGGAATTCAGAAATGTTTTATTGTTTATGGAGTTGGTGTTAAAATATAATTTTATATACTTTGAGGGTGATTATTATCACCAGAAGGAAGGGGTGGCTATGGGTTCCGCCTGTGCCCCGATTTTTGCTAATACCATTATGTTATATTGGGAAAGGCAGTTTATTTTTAGCACTGAATTCAAACAGTATATTGTAGAATACTACAGGTTTTTGGATGATATTTTTATTATTTGGAAAGGTACAAGACAGGATATAGAGAAATTTGTAGAATATATCAACAATACCACTTCATTTTTAAAGTTTACGCATAATATTGATACTGATGAAACACATTTTCTTGATATTAGATTAATTAAGGACAAGGTTAATAATTGTTACAAATCCCACATTTATAGGAAGGAGCATTTCTCGAATGCTTACTTGCATTACAATAGTGACCACCCTAAACAATTGAAGAAAAATATAGTCAAGGGTCAGATGATTAGGATGGCCAGAATGATTTCGGATAATGTTGAGTTTATCAAAGAAATTACCTTTCTTGAAGGTTTATTCATAGAAAGAGGTTATCCTAAGGACCTTATTTCAGCTGTGAAAGAATATGTAGTTGCAGGAAGAAATACAAGAAAATATACCCCACTTTTAAAGGCAGAGGCAGTGGTATCGGACAGTACTGTGGGTAGCAGTGACAATCTGATAATTGACGAAATTAATTATACGCCTTACCTAACAACCACGTACTTTTATGGTACTGGTTGGTTTAGGAGAAATATGAATGAAATTTGGAACATGTTCAAACATATTGCTATTAGAACTGAGGTTTTTAAGAATAATTTAAAATTTAGTTTTAGAAAAAATTTTAATGTTAAAAATATATTGGAAAGTAAAGGATCCTGCTCAGAGGGGGCTAGTAGGAAACAAGGAACTTTTAAGTGCGGGAGATGTGCCCAATGTACATATATTTATGAGAGCAAGGAGGTTGCTATATCTAGCATTCCCATTAAACTAATATCCAAACATTATAGTAGTTGCTACACTAAAGGTGTTATTTACATAGTGTTTTGTAAAGAATGTGGAAGTTATTATGTGGGCAAAACAGAAAGAAAATTAAAAAACAGAATTTACGAGCACACTAGAGATATCAACAGACGAAATGAGAACAATGCTCTGTACAGACATGTGACGAAATGTGTTAAAGCTGATTTTAAATTCTGGGTTCTTGAGGTTGTTGAGCCTCTAGAGAGAGGTGGTGACTGGGAGACTAAGGTGGAATACAGGGAAATGATATGGCAGCTAAGGTTGAATGCCTGTGGTGAAAAAGGTTTAAATGACCACATTTCTATTACCCCAGCACTCAAAATTCTGGCAGCAGACCCTAAAATTGTAAAGACAAATGATGTGAGGAACACACACGAAGAAGCTTAAACCACAAAGAAATTGAGGGTTACAGATCATAGTTGCATGGGGGAGTATGGTAATGGGCCATATTCACAATAAAGTAGATCAGATTTTAGTGGTATATATAATAATTTTTGATACATGTTAAATATTTATTTACTTATTTAATTAATTATACATTCTGTGTATATATATGCATTTTATACACCTTTATACATTTTATATACTCCGTGCATACTATGATAGGCATGTTAACCACTGTATGAGGTATTTATAAAATACCACTATAAAATACCATTATATTGGTGTTGGGGTAGGGTGCCGTATTGATAGGACCCCTTACAAGCTCAGCAATAATTTGTTTTGTTTGGTTAGAATACAACATTTTGTTTTGTTTGGTCATAACACAAGTCTGTACGTTCTACATGTTCAACATAAGAGTTTGACTATTTTTACCCCACATTTTGTTTGGAGGAGCCCTTATTTATGTTGTCGATGATGAAATGGCTGTCATTGTTTGATATACTATGCTAGACTTGAGCATTTTTTAGTAGTTTGTAAATGTATTTTTAAACAATATTTTCTTAAACAATATATTTTTTAAACAATATACATTTTTTAAACAATATTTTTTAATATTGGTCCCTTATGGATGTATGCAGAGTTTAAATTAAATTTGCTTGATACATTTGAGCCACTATAGTTGCACTTTATAACACAATATAAATTACTCAGACAAGCTGTCTAAGACAATTCATTGAAGTTTTTAATGTTCTTGTTTTTTGCCTTCACCTTTATAGACATTCATTTTACACACATTCTCTCATTAGTTATTTTTTGTGGGGGGTGGGGGGTATTAGTTGTTTTTTATGTTTACCTTTTATGCAATTATTTATTTAATTGCACATAAGCATACCTGGAACAAATTATGTGTAAAAATGCATTTTATTTAAGTATAACAGCTTAAGACATTGCAGCGCTATGACTTTAAGGCTTACTAGCAGCCCATAGGAAGACTATTGATTGATGCTAGTATATATAAAATTATTGTTAATTAAAAGATTTATTCTGATGAAGTCTCCGTTGGAAGGAGACGAAAGCGCTTAATTCAACTTACTAACTGTTCTATGGTATGGAGTGTTGATTTGTATTTTTGCTTCGTATATGCTGAATTTGGTGGATTAAAGCATTTTAAAACTGTCGAGTTGCCTGCCAGTTCCTAACCTACATTGCGAGGTCATTTTACAGCTGAGGGATTACCTTTATTGTGCCGGAGAATTTTTATTTAACATCTAACTTTACATATGCACATTGGTGTCCATTGTAGGACCCAAAAATTTATCCTAACAGAATTCCATCCAGCCGTTACCGTCCACCAGATGACGCGATAGCCGTGACTATGGCACAGTTAGACATATGCACCACCAGCGTGTTTAAGGTTGATGACAGGTGTCCATGAAATGCAGGAGATATGAACAGAAATCCCCAGATCGACGAGTCCATACATGTGCGTCCACATCCCAGTCCCGCACACATGAAGGATGTGTAATGGGTACTGTCGAGGGTTGCAGCCATGGGATCTTGGGTATGCAGAAATGGGGCTCGGTGTGGTTTGGCAGATAATCCGTTGTCCTGCCCCGTGGGAGGGATGTGGGTGTAGCACATGACCTACTCCCCACTAATAATGCAAAGCATCCACCGGATAATGCTAAATGCAGGTGTGGAATGTGTACAGGCCATAACAGTGTCCAGTAGGCAATTCCCATGGATGGACAAGCCTACGACCAGGATGGCACCCATACCTGCAAGCCCGGTGGAATTACACAGCTGCAGTAAGGCATAACACAGGAAATGCAGATGGCAACTACAGTAGACACTCCCCATAGAAATCCAGACCGCCGTGCGAATACCGGCGTACACAGCACTCAATCTGCTGGCAACACCATGGGGATTACTCGCTGCCATACTGCGGAACAAATGGGCGACCTGTGGAACACATATTAATGGCACACCAACAACGTCAACTAGGAAGGTCATATGATGTTTAAACACTGGCGTTCCCGCTTATAAAGAACATCCTTCAATGAATTAATAGGTTCTACATGTTCTGGCTGTGTTATATTGACAATACAGTGGCGTATATGTCCTACTGGGACCTCTGAGGATTAGTTAAAGCAGTTGCCAACCTGCAGCATTAGATTAACACCATTCGGGTTAATCGTAGTAAAACATGGGTTCGTAGCACTACATAATATGGGTAGTCAAACACACATCCGCGATTGGGGAACATACAGCAGCAGTCAAAACCACTGGCCAGATGGACGCAGTCCAACATGTTCTACACTTTACATATGCACATTTGTGTCCATTGTAGGACCCAAAAATTTATCCGTTTGCAATGTCAACCGGCTGCGATCGAGAGACCCAGATGAAGTGACAGCCATGACTACGGCACAGCTAGATATATGCACCACCAGCATGTTCAAGGTTGATGACAACTGTCCATGAAATGCAGGACATATGAACAGAAATCCCCAGATTGTCGAGTCCATAGAAGTGCGTCCACATCCCATTCCCGCACACAGGGAGGATGTGCAATGGGTACCGTCGAGGGTTGCAGCCATGGGATTGTGGGTATGCAGAAATGGGTGTCGGTGTTGATTGGCAGATGATCCGTTGTCCCGCCCTGTGTGAGGGATGTGGGTATAGCATATGCGTTACTCCGCACTAATAATGCAAATCATCCACCGGAGAATGCAAAATGCAGCTGTGAAATGTGTACAGCCCTATACCAGTGTCCATTAGGCAGTTCCCATGGATGGACAAACGTTCGGCCAAGATGGCACCCATAACTGCAAACCTGGTGGAATCACACAGCTGTAGTAAGGCATAACACAGGGAATACAGATAGGGACTACAGTAGAGACTCCACATACAAAGTCAGACCGCCATGCGAATACCGGCGTACACAGCACTCAATCTGCCAGAAAGAGAATGGGGATCACTCGCTCCCATACCGCGGAACAAATGGGCGACCTGCGGAACACATACTAGTGGCACACCAACAACGTCAACTAGGAAGGTTATAGGATGGTTAAGCTATGGCGTACCCACATATAAAGAACATCCTTCAATGAATTAATAGGATCTACATGTTTTGGTCGTGTTAATTTGACAATACAGAGGTGGGAATGTCCTAATGGGATATCTGCGGATTAGTTAAAGCAATTGTTAGCCTGCATCATTGGAATTACACCATTTGGGTTCAGTGTAGAAAAACCCGGTTTATGTAGCACTACATAATATGGGTAGTCAAACACACATCCGCGATTGGGGAACATACAGCAGCAGTCAAAACCACTGGCCAGATGGACACAGTCCAACAAGTTCTACACTTTACATATGCACATTGGTGTCCATTGTAGGACCCAAACATTTATCCGTATGCACTGTCAACCTGCTGCGATCGGGAGACCCAGATGAAGTGACAGCCGTGACTACGGCACAGCTACATATATGCACCACCAGCGTGTCCAAGGTTGATGACAACTGTCCATGAAATGCAGGACATATGAACAGACATCCCCAGATTGTCGAGTCCATAGAAGTGCGTCCACATCCCATTCCCGCACACATGGAGGATGTGCAATGGGTACCGTCGAGGGTTGCAGCCATGGGATCGTGGGTATGCAGAAATGGGTCTCGGTGTTGATTGGCAGATGATCCCTTGTCCCGCCCCATGTGAGGGATGTGGGTATAGCATATGCGTTACTCCGCACTAATAATGCAAATCATCCACCGGAGAATGCTAAATGCAGCTGTGAAATGTGTACAGCCCTATACCAGTGTACAATAGGCAGTTCCCATGGATGGACAAACGTACGGCCAAGATGGCACCCATAACTGCAAACCTGGTGGAATCACACAGCTGTAGTAAGGCATAACACAGGGAATACAGATAGGGACTACAGTAGAGACTCCACATACAAAGTCAGACCGCCGTCGATACCGCGTACACAGCACTCAATCTGCCAGAAAGAGAATGGTGATCACTCGCTCCCATACCGCGGAACAAATGGGCGACCTGCGGAACACATACTAATGGCACACCAACAACGTCAACTAGAAAGGTTATAGGATGGTTAAGCTATGGCGTACCCACATATAAAGAACATCCTTCAATGAATCAATAGGATCTATATGTTTTGGTCATGTTAATTTGACAATACAGAGGCGGGAATGTCTTAATGGGATATCTGCGGATTAGTTGAAGCAATTGTTAGCCTGCATCATTGGAATAACACCATCTGGGTTCAGTGTAGAAAAACCCGGTTTACGTAGCAATACATAATATGGGTACTCAAACAGACATCCGTGATTGACGAACATACAGCAGCAGTCAAACCCACTGGCCAGATGGACATAGTCCAATAAGTTCTATACTTTACATATGCACATTAGTGTCCATTGTAGGACCCCAAAAATTTATCCGTACGCAATGTGAACCGGCTGCGATCGAGAGACCCAGAAGAACTGACAGCCGTGACTACGGCACAGCTAGATATGTGCACCACCACCGTGTTCAAGGTTGATGACAAGTGTCCATGAAATGCAGGACATATGAATAGGACTCCCCAGATTGCCGAGTCCATAGACGTGCGTCCACATCCCATTCTTGCACACATGAAGGATGTGCAATGGGTACCGTCGAGGGTTGCAGACATGGGATCGTGGGTATGCAGAATTGGGGCTCGGTGTTGATTGGCAGATAATCCGTCGTCCCGCCCCATGGGAGGGATGTGGGTATAGCACATGCGTTACTCCCCACTAATAATGCAAATCATCCACCGGAGAATGCTAAATGCAGCTGTGAAATGTGTACAGCCCTATACCAGTGTCCAGTAGGCAATTCCCATGGACGGACAAACGTACGACCAAGATGGTCACCCATAACTGCAAACCCGGTGTAGTTCCACAGCTGCAGTAAGGCATAACACAGAAAATACAGATAGGGACCACAGTACACACCCCCCATACAAAGCCAGACCGGCGTGCGAATACCGGCGTAGACAGCACTCAATCTGCCAGCAAGTAAATGGGGATCACTCGCTTCCATACTGCGGAACAAATGGGCGATCTGCGGAACACATAGTAATGGCACACCAACAACGTCAACTAGGAAGGTTATAGGATGGTTAAGCTATGGCATACATACATATAAAGAACATCCTTCAATGAATTAATAGGATCCACATGTTATGGTGGTGTTAGTTTGACAATACAGTGGCGGATATTTCCTATTGTGACTTCTGAGGATTATGTAAAGCAGTTGCTAACCTGCATCTTTGGATGTACACCATTTGGTTTCAGGTTTGAAAGACCTGGATGTCGTAGCACTACATAATATGTGTAGTCAAACACACATCCGCGATTGGGGAACATACAGCAGCAGTCAAACCCACTGGCCAGATGGACACAGTGCAACAGGTTCTACACTTTACATATGCACATCGGTGTCCATTGTAGGACCCAAAAGTTTAACCCTATGCAATATAAACTTGATGGAGTGAGCGACGCTGAAGGAGTAACAGCCATGACTATGGCACAGTTAGAGATATGCACCACCAGCGTGTTTAAGGTTGATGACAGGTGTCCATGAAATGCAGGACATATGAGCAGAAATACCCATATAGCCGAGTCCATAGAAGTGCGTCCACATCTCAGTCCCGCACACATGAAGAATGTATAATGGGTACCGTCGAGGGCTGCAGCCATGGGATCGTGGGTATGCAGAAATGGGGCTCGGTGTTGTTTGGCAGATAATCCATTGTCCCGCCCCGTGGGAGGGATGTGGGTATAGCACATGCCTTACCCCCCCACCAATAATGACAATCATCCACCACAAAATGCTAAATGCAGCTGTGAAATGGGTACAGCCCTATACCAGTGTCCCGTAGGCATTTCCCAAGGATGGACAAACGTACGACCAAGATGGCACCCATAACTGCAAACCTGGTGGAATTACACAGCTGTAGTAAGGCATAACACAGGGAATACAAATAGGGACTACAGTAGAGACTCCACATACAAAGTCAGACCGCCGTGCGAATACCGGCGTACACAGCACTCAATCTGCCAGCAAGCAAATGGGGATCACTCGCTACCATACTGCGGAACAAATGGGCGACCTGCGGAACACATACTAATGGCACACCAACAACGTCAACTAGGAAAGTCATAGGATCCTCAAACTATGGCGTTCATGCATATAAAGAACATCCTTCAATGAATTAATAGGATCTACATGTTTTTGTTGTGTCATTTTGACAATACAGTGGCGGAAATTCCCTAATGGGACATCTGAGGATTAGTTAAAGCCTTTCCTAGCCTGCATCATTGGATTTACACCATCCGGTTTCAGTTTAGAATAACCTGGTTAACGTAGCACTACATAATATGGTTAGCAAGCAGACATCCACAATTGTGGAACATACAGCAGCAGTCAAACCCACTGGCCAGATGGACACAGTCCAACAAGGTCTACACTGTACATATGCACAATGGTGTCTATAGTAGGACCCCAAAGATTCATCCGTATGCAATGTCAACCAGCTGCGATCGAGAGACCCAGAAGAACTGACAGCCGTGACTACGGTACAGCCAGACATATGCACCACCAGCATGTACAAGGTTGATGACAACTGTCCACAGAATGCAGGACATATGAACAGACATTCCCAGATTGTAGAGTCCATAGAGGTGCGTCCACATCCCATTCCCGCACACATGATGGATGTGTAATGGGTACCGTCAAGGGTTGCAGCCATGGGATCCTGGGTATGCAGAAACGGGGCTCGGTGTTGTTTGGCAGATAATATGTTGTCCCGCACCGTGAGAGGGATGTGGGAGTAGCACGTGCCTTACTCCCCACTAATTGTGCAAAGCATCCACCGGCTAATGCTAAATGCAGGTGTGAAATGTGTACTGCTCCATACCAGTGTCCAGTAGGCAATCGCTAGGGATGGACAAGCGTAGGACCAAGATGGCACCCATAACTGCAAACCTGGTTGAATCACACAGCTGCAGTGAGGCATAACACAGGAAATACAGATAGGGACTACAGTAGATACTCCCCATACAAAGCCGGACCGCTGTGCGAATACCGGCGTACACAGCACTCAATCTGCCAGCACCAAAATGGGGATCACACGCTTCCATACCGCGGAACAAATGGGTGACCTGTGGAACACATACCAATGGCACAATATCAACGCCAGCTAGGAAAGTCATACGATGGTCAAACTATGGCGTTCCCACCTATGAAGAACATCCTTCAGTGAATTCATAGGATTAATGTCAACTGACCATGGAATACACGTAATCAACATCAAAGACCCGCTGGCACCTTATGGCACACAAACCAAGTCACACATAGGTAGATGAAACAGTCAACGTAGACATTGTCCACGATAGGTCACATATGGTATACAAAGGTTACGTCATACACATGTAAGCGCTTTCACCCGTAGGCGCCGTGAGACTTACACATAACATAGAAGCATCCAGGCTTTAAATATCCCCCCTTACACTTCCATTTGTTACTTTCTCAGCAAACAATGAACATGTAACCACAGCATAGAAAGCACAGACGCAATGTTAACTACACACACATTTATTAACATCTCAGAAAGCATCCTATTAACACATGTATTACATGATATTGTACTATGCCGAATACTCATCAATCAAAGATCTAACAATATATATAGAAGATATGCATATCATATCGCTGTAATACAGTGGTACAGAACTGAAAGAGTGGACAAATGTGTGTTAACTCTACATCTGTACCTAAACTACATTCCTGTTACGGGAGTTTAATCCACCTGCTTCTCAACAGAGGCCTCATCAGTGTTCCATCGGTCAGCCCTGGTGTGTGGCCAACCCTCCACCTAATAATCCATCTAATTCCGCATTCTATAGCATACCTGATGAGGTCCCCCCTCTGGTATTATAACCTAGACGTTGTAAAACACAGAATGTATTCGTATGCCTTGTGATGTGCTCATAGCCGGCCGTAGTCATACGCCAATCCTGCGGCTGCCCAGGGTGCTGCACTAGTAGGGCCACCTGTCTAGTAGGTATGTCATGTAGGTACACCAAGATGGGGGCACCATGTGTTGTGGTGGTGGGCGCCATGGAGCCCTATAGCCTAGGGCAGCAGTCGATCTAGGGCCGCTGCCGTAGGAGGGGTAGTACGGTCTGCAGGTATGTGCAGACGTGCACATGAAACAGCAGTCCACAAGGATTACCCATAGTGGCGACACCTGCACAGATGGCTATAGCGGGACACACACACGGCCATGCATACAGCACAGGTAGACATACACACACCATAAATAGGCAATTACACACAAGGTGTATGGCGTGTACGGGTACAGTGTCAGTATAGCAAGGATAGCTGTCCGCCACGATATCCAGCAGATGTCTTTAGGGTGTTCTGGAATACGGATGGTGCATGGACAATGAGTGGATATGCAACGTACCACAGTTCTATGTGTCAGCCGTGCAAATATGCGATACATGGGAAAGACAGCTGTCCAAGCAAGAGCAGCAGTACGGGCACAACATAGGTACATAGATATACAATGACAGAGATACAGACGGACACATGTGGCAAGCCCGTGAGTGTAATGTACACAACACCACCCAACCACACCATAGCAGGGTGCACGTGGAGAACACGCTACGGAGGTCGCCAACCACAGCAGGCACACAAGCAGTACACAAGCTGCGTCACACCATCCACAAACACAGGGATGGCGGCAGGATATGAGTGTTCTGCGGAAACCTTAAAGCCATACCCTATGAACCCATGCAGCTGGGAGCATGGACACACACACACATGTGGCAGGCATGGTGATTGACCACACCCCCACATACCCAACCGCACAAAAGTATGACACAGGTATGGAATGCGCTACGTGGACCACCGAACACACCACCGTCAGAGGCACATGTACAGGTGGGTGACAACATCCATAAAGGAATGGCCGCTGATAGCCAAGGTATGTGTTGCGAAGCGTCTAAAAGCATGTTCATCTGCAGAGGCAGCAGGAAACACACACACACACACACACACACACACACACACAGGGAAGGGCCAGGAGTCGAACCTACACCTACCTACATGAACTCACTACAGCATGAAGCATTTACAGAACGCGCTGCCGAGATTACTGAGCACAGCGCTGTCAGAGGCATACTTCTAGGCGGGTGACATCACCCATAAGAGAATAGCTGGCAATAGCCAAGGTATGTGTTGCGAAGCGTCTAAAAGCATGTTCATCTGCAGAGGCAGCTGGGAACACACACACACAAACACACAGGGAAGGGCCGAGAGTCGAACCTACGCCTACCTACATGAACTCACTACAGCATGAAGCATTTACAGAACGCGCTACCGAGATTACTGAGCACAGTGCTGTCAGAGGCATACTTCTAGGTGGGTGACATCACCTGTAAGAGAATAGCTGGCAATAGCCAAGGTATGTGTTGTGAAGCATCTAAAAGCATGTTCATCTGCAGAGGCAGCTGGGAACACACACACACACACAGGGAAGGGCTGAGAGTTGAACCTACGCCTACCTACATGACCTCACTACAGCATGAAGCATTTACAGAATGCGCTACCGAGATTACTGAGCACAGTGCTGTCAGAGGCATACTTCTAGGCGAGTGACATCACCCGTAAGAGAATAGCTGGCAATAGCCAAGGTATGTGTTGCGAAGCGTCTAAAAGCATGTTCATCTGCAGAAGCAGCTGGGAACACACACACACACACACACACACACACACGCACAGAGGGAAGGGCCGAGAGTCGAACCTACGCCTACCTACATGAACTCACTACAGCATGAAGCATTTACAGAATGCGCTACCGAGATTACTGAGCACAGTGCTGTCAGAGGCATACTTCTAGGCGGGTGACATCACCCGTAAGAGAATAGCTGGCAATAGCCAAGGTATGTGTTGCAAAGCGTCTAAAAGTATGTTCATCTGCAGAGGCAGCTGGGAACACACACACACACACACAGGGAAGGGCCGAGAGTCGAACCTACACCTACCTACATGGTCTCACTACAGCATGAAGCATTTACAGAACGCGCCACCGAGATTACTGAGCACAGCACTGTCAGAGGCATACTTCTAGGCGGGTGACATCACCCGTAAGAGAATAGCTGGCAATAGCCAAGGTATGTGTTGCGAAGCGTCTAAAAGCATGTTCATCTGCAGAGGCAGCTGGGAACACACACACACACACACAAGGGCCGAGAGTCGAACCTACGCCTACCTACACAAACTCACTACAGCATGAAGCATTTACAGAACGCGCTACAGAGATTACTGAGCACAGCGCTGTAAGAGGCATACTTCTAGGCAGGTGACATCACCTGTAAGAGAATAGCTGGCAATAGCCAAGGTATGTGTTGCGAAGCGTCTAAAAGCATGTTCATCTGCAGAGGCAGCTGGGAACACACACACACACACACACACACACACACACACACAGGGAAGGGCCGAGTCGAACCTACGCCTACCTACATGAACTCACTACAGCATGAAGCATTTACAGAATGCGCTACCGAGATTACTGAGCACAGCACTGTCAGGAGGCATACCCCTAGGTGGGTGGTATCATCCGCAGAGGCAATGCAGCCGATAGGGAATGAAGACAGAGTGCGCAGTCACACAGCCTGTTACCATCCCAAGGTGGCCGTACAGTAACACGGTAGTGCTGCAGTCGGGAATACCAAATAACTACGGAGCAGTACATCACGACATGATTACGGGATGCACCACATGACAGTATACCCTATGAGAGGGCATCCGGTGTGCAGGATGTAGGCAGCCAATGTGGCATGACAGCCACATATGAGTCACCTGGATGGTCACCATGGCTATGCAGGATGTCATTGGCCATGGCTACAAGCCTAGTAGCAGACATCGGTGCCGACTGTCGTGTGTACCCCCGACAGGTGTACTGGCCATGGATCTCACACCTAGCGGTTGCAAAGGGGAGACAGACATGCTCACAGGGTATCAACGCAGTTGGCTGCGGTGTGCACTGTACTGTGTGTCCATCTACACAGCTGCTTACTGGGCATGCTCAGACACTTAGAATCGGCACAGTGCAGACATGCATACACATGGTACGATGGCATGGGAGGCAGACTGTGGACCGTCGTGTGTGTCCAGCCACACAACAGCAACCCGGCCATGCCACAGACGTGGCAGTTGTGAAGGGGAAACAGGCATGCACCTGGGGTATCAATGCAGTTGGGCGCGGTGTGCACTGTACTGTGCGTCCATCTACACAGCTGTGTACTGGGCATGCTCAGACACTTAGAATCGGCAGAGTGCAGACATGCATACACATGGGGCGATGGCATGGGAGGCAGACTGTGGACCGTCGTGTGTGTCCAGCCACACAACAGCAACCCGGCCATGCCACAGATGTGGCAGTTGCGAAGGGGAAACAGGCATGCACCCGGGGTATCAATGCAGTTGGGCACGGTGTGCACTGTACTGTGCATCCATCTACACAGCTGTGTACTGGGCATGCTCAGACACTTAGAATCGGCACAGTGCAGACATGCATACACATGGGGCGATGGCATGGGAGGCAGACTGTGGACCGTCATGTGTGTCCAGCCACACAACAGCGACCCGGCCATGCCACAGACGTGGCAATTGTGAAGGGGAAACAGGCATGCACCCGGGGTATCAATGCAGTTGGGCGCGGTGTGCACTGTACTGTGCGTCCATCTACACAGCTGTGTACTGGGCATGCTCAGACACTTAGAATCGGCACAGTGCAGACATGCATACACATGGGGCGACGGCATGGGAGGCAGACTGTGGACCGTCATGTGTGTCCAGCCACACAACAGCGACCTGGCCATGCTCACACACGTAGTATGTGCTACACAATGTCTGGCATGCAGACGGAGTGCACACACCGCAAGTCACGGCCAGGTAAACCCGTACACACGCGCAGGGTGGACACACATGCAGTCACACGTACACACACAGATGACAGCACAGGCGCCACGTGTGCAGGCTGAACATGTACACACTGACGTGAACACTGTAGCTGCTATGCCAGCACCATGTCATCTGTGCAGCAGTATGCCTCACGGTCCAGAAACTGCATGTGACATATGTCCAGAAGACTATGTGGTGGTGTACGTCCGCCGTGCAGAGTACACATGTACTATCAATGATCCCACAGGTGTGATGTAGTCCACCCGTACCGGTATACACAGACAGGCGTGCTCCACACATGCCACGGGCCTGACACAGGTATGACACATGACTGCAGCTGTCCCACAGTGAAACAATGTCTGGATATGTCACATATGTGGTTTCCAGGCTGTGTGCATGGACTGCACGCAGGACACATACGAAGCCTGTGATGTACCACATGCATGACACAGGCGTCTGTAATACACACACGGAGGGAAGGCGGACACATGTCTGTGGTATGCACCCCCTACAGGGTGTGGCGGTGTTCACAGGGACACATACCCTTGTACAGTTTGCCTGTGACAGCTGTGATACCAAACCACAGTCCATGTTCCATGCATGTTGACACACATGTCACAACGTAGCAATGCATACACACATGGCAACAGGGGATACATGTGACACGTGTACTGTGCACGGTGCAGCCATGCAGGGGCGGTGTCTGGTGTCCGTAACACAGTTGCAACCCCCTCCCACATGCATACCCATCATGGGGACCGTCATATGGTGGCATAGTAACAGCACGCATGGCAGTCTGTGTGTACACCATTTGTTTAAACACCTGTCCACATGCATGTGAGCAGGTGCTGGTCACAGGTGTGTCACACACCGTCCTACCCTGCCATGTGCATACAGTCTGCTATGTCACCTTTACATGACAGTGCTGCCATGATGCATACCCATCGGCCATGCGGGTTCGACCATATGTCACATTGCCACTGTAACCCCTACCACCACCCAAGTGCAGATATTGGCACAGCTGCCGGATACAGTGGTAGTACGCAGGATGCACCACATACCGCTGCACGCCTGCACAAATCCCATGTAGCGGGTGTGGCATTCCTAGCACCAACATGTGGGCAGGAATGTGTGCCCATGTATGCCACAGATCAGGGGAACTATGTGCCACGTGCCACACATCACTGTACACCATGGTAGAGCTCTGTACCTACCTCAGTGTGGGATGCACCGATGTGGATGGTGTGGTACATGCAACACGTCATCCCTCCGTGTAGACATGTGTGGCCACCACCATGTCAGTGTGTCGACATATGTGTATGTCTGCTGCCTGTTGAGAGGGTGTATGCAGATATCGTGTTGTGACTGGACACTGACCACACAGGGTGACCATCCCGTAGTGGTGCTGCATTGTACAGCCCTGTCATTCCCACACCTGTGAGCCTTACTGGCCACCTGTGCAAGACCACTCCCTGTGACATGGCGCATCGGTGCATTGTCTTGTGAGGGTGCCGACCACACAGACAGGTGTCCCCATCTGCACACAATGGTGTGTGTGCCATAGAGGTGTACGCCCCGCAAATGCAGGAATATTCCTATACCGGTACAGCATCCGACTGTCGAACACTGTGCACCACAGCTGACAGGTGACACCTGCGGTCAGTAGCCAGCACACTGCGTACGACACCTGCAGAATGTCACCATACCTGTACTGTGTCATGCCATGTATGTGATGTCTCTGTCCACCGTAGCCTGTGGCACCGACCACAGGCATCAGGTGCAGTATATGTGGACATGTGCGTCATGTACCATGTAAGCAACGTTACACTGTATCCGCTCTGTGCTCCAGGTCTATGTGTATGACCTCTCTTCTTGCAATCCCGACTGTCTGTTCTCTACATCACAAAAGCTTTGCACCTGCTCCCATAGTATTCCCACATAGATAAAGTACATGTATACTAAATGGAGTACTACACTGTCCTAGAATCCCCTTGTGTGCCCAATTCCCTATAGGTGCCTTCTGACCTGGCTACACAGCAGATGCATTCACATCCTCTGGCATGTCGACGGGTCAATTGCTAGCGACCTCTCCTGTTCAGATGGTGAATCTGGGTGTCCTGGCCACTGTTACAGGTGCCTCATGGACACGGACAAGCCGCACCTCCCCCAATGAACATAATACATGTGACAGACGCAACTATATAGCCAGACAGGTGGCTGTGCTCTCCAACCATGACTGGCAAGACCACGGGAGGGAAGGACACAATGCACACCACATACCCAGTGTCACATGTGACTATCGCAAATGCTAATCAAACACATGAACACACTACGACATACCTGGAGGCACTGTAGGACATGTCGCGAACCTAACGAGCCCTCTGAAGCAGACACACAAACTACTGCCTCCACAAGACATAGGACATGCAACACATAGTTCTCAACGTCAGTGTGCTAACCCGGCAGAGCCCCAAAGGTGACACACACACTGCCAGACACACCTGTAATGGGTGACACCACTGCCAGACACACCGACGTCCCACCCACCATACTGAACAAGGGAATGATCACAGTAGGCTGCCTGCCGGGCGCTGGAATACGCCACATAACACACGCACTCAGGTCACTCCGCAGCATGTGCAGGTATGATGCAGTCATTGCCCATGCTGGTGTCAACGTCTGGTGGCATACCACCCTGGAATACATTACAGGAGACATAGAGGGCCACTCAGATTGTGTAGCCCAGGCCGGCATGTCCCTGACCCTGGGCAGTATCCCACCCTCATCAAGTATGATGCCACTACACTGGCTCAATGTGGTCACCCTTGATAATGTCCTGGTTACCGGTGTCAGTCTGAGGGGATCCGGATTCCATTTACCTGGGATGACATGCTTGGCCTGCCACGCCCCTTCGCATGGTATGGCTGGCAGCTGTCGCCCCTGGTCTACAAGGGTTTGGCGAAGGCACCTGCCACCCCCACAGTGCTCACCGCAGGCACGGCTGGAATGATAAACCTACCACCCCACACTACAAGCCTGGAGAACACACAGGATAATACAGCTCACTGCCAGTGGTCGACAGCCAAGCTGCACACCCTCAAATGCCCTCCTCAGTATGGAGGACATCAATGTCAGTGCTGTGACTGAAACATTGGTCAGGGCTGCTGAGAGCACCCCAGCACTATCGGGTCATACCCTATATCACGCGTTCAGGACCATAACCCGGACATAACACAGAAGGAGGGGGAGTCCCCATTTCCATGATGGATACACACACCTCCATGTTGGCAGAGATGCACGTAGCAGCGGGGAATATCCATGTGCAATTAACCATGGTTAGGACTGCCCTACAGTTTGTTGCATGCTACAGACCACCCTCCCAAACCCAGGATACCTGCACAGCCGTCCTGAGGACACTGGTGAGTGTGCATGCTCTCACAACACCGTCGTATTGGGTGACATCAACCACCCATACATAGACCGAGAACATTACCCAGGACACAACACCCTACGCCAAAGGTCCCAGGTGTTCATACACCTGACTGCTGTGGAACACCCATGCACCATACCCACTAGGGGGGGACATATACCAGTTCTGATCATCACACATGGGGAGGATATGCTCCACACAGGATGTACATCCCTCAATGGTGATGTCAGACCATATAGTGGATCCACTGGTAATCCACATCCTGCACCCAACACCGGCATGGGAGACCTAAGTGACGACCTCTCCACAGCAAACCACACACGTCATACGACGGTGTGGTACCCTACAAGGCCTCCATGCCAGTGGTAAACACAGGCCACACTGCTGAAACCCTTACAAATGCCTTCTCTGAGCACCCTCAGGGATGTCTGCACCAAGCGATCATGATAACATCAGGACCTTGTCCACCGAAGGCAGGCACATGGTCTGGTGGACCCCAGCCATTGACAAACTGTACAACAACAGTTGGAGCTAATACATGACAGAGCAATATCAGTACCAGGGAAGGCATCACTGATTAATACCGGCGTTAACATACGATCACACATACAATCATCCAAGGCCGCTTGTGGGAGTGGTACTGCAGAGGGCACATGAGACAACCATAGGGCCTTCCTTAGCTGTGGTAGGGACATGGGTGGGAGCGCACAGTCATGCCCGGAATTACTCCAGAATGGTACAATGATCACTGAACCCACAGACATTGTCAACAAACCAGCGGACATGTTCCATGCATACATCTACCCCCCCCAAGAGGGGATGTATCCATCCCACCAGAGTCTAGCCTCCCAAACATCTCGTATGCCCAGGAGTGATCTGATATCTGTTAAGCAGTGAACACAGCAGCAATGGGCCCAGATGGTGTCCCTGGCTGTGTGCTACTCAACCTCATTGAGGCCCTCGCCCCACACATAAGGCCGCTGTGTCATCTTAGGCTTACTACGGGCTAGGTCCCCGCTGGATGGCATACGGCAGCTGTGGTCCCACTACGCCAGGGTAGTGCTCTTATGGACTGTAGACATTCCTGCCCTATCAGCTTGACAAGCCTTGTCTGCAAAGCTGTGGGGAGGTCCATACTGGGGCCCATAAGTACAGACAGTGGTGTACAGCCAATACCGGAACATACCCACATCGACCTAGTCAAGGGCAGATCCTGCCACCCAAACCTGCTCGACCTGTCTGGAGGGGTCACTAAGGCCATTGATGGGGGTACGTCAGTTTGCACAGACTACCATGACCTGGCGGGAGCGTTCAAACCACACTCCACGTGGGTCTCATGGAAAGGCTCACCAGCGTACATGTGGAGACATATGTCACACGATGGTTTGCCAACTGGATGGAGGTCACACCACACAGGGTTTGTGTTCCTGGTGCCATGTCAGACTCCAAGCTGGTCTCGAGTGGAGGCCCACAGGGCTCAGTCCTGGGCCCCCTCCTGTTCGGCATTCAACCTTCCAATGTGCATGCAAACATAGGGGGATTGTGGAAGACAAGGTATGCAGATGACTGCACACCGGCCACCATACTCAACACCCCATCTGACACGGACATCCACCTGGGGCCTCATAGAAATGGATAACTGGTGCCAGAGCCATGGCCTGATGCTACATGCTAGGGAAGGTGCAGACCTACCCGGTGGGAAGGACATGTTCGCCCCGACGTAACATGTAGGTGGTAATCCATTCAACATGGTGGACATGTTCAGGGACATGGGTACCACACCTGTTGGTAACCTCTGTCGACACTCACAATGCCAATGTGGTTGGGAAGACATTCCACTGTGGCCACCTGGTCAGGAAGGAATCACATTCACATCAGGGGAGTTCATTGTACCCCTGTACACTTCACACATCAGACCAATGATTGTGTACAATGCCACATCTGGGATGTACCTAACCTGACACCTGCAGCACTCGGAAGGACCACAAACGTTCCACAACACAGGGATAAAGGTGCTGAGACATGTGTCACACGCTGCCCGACCAAGGGGACTCCGGCTGTATACCTTTCCAGCCCGTCTGCTCTGTGGTGATCTGTGTCTGACATACACGGCCATGTCCGACCTGGGTGACATGGACATGTTCCACCTCCTAGGCTCCAAGCTAACACGGGCACAGAAGCAACTGACAGAAACCTCAACACGAACATAAATAGGACATGCTGGGGGAACAGGGTCAACGCCCAGAGACCCCCTACAACATGGAAAGGATTCCCAGCCCATGTGAAGCAGAGCCCCTGACTGACTTTGTCCAAGAGTAATCATGACGTGTGGATGTGTGATCGTAGGTATGCGCCAGGCATCATCTCTGTGTCACTGCTGGACAGAGGGACAGCGGACCGATGGATGTGGTATCCTCATCCTAAGGGGTGTTAACAGCCACACACACTCTGGCTAGGTTTACACATGCCGTAGGGCACATAGCCTGGTATGTACATGTGTGCCTATGTACCTATGTAGAGGTCCATGCAGGTTGCGGGTACCTGTGATATGCTGATATTGCCAGATGTGCCTGTGGGTACCCCACAGCTACACGTGGGGGACTGATAACAGTGCTCCCAGTAGGCACATGCAAGTACACCATAATTGGCATACAGGTTAACTGAACCAACATGGTGCTACACATGTAACCACCACGCATACCATGTACACAGATCAATGTATGCTGCACCTGCACTACATGGTATGTCTGCTGCATGATGTCAGTGCATGACCCACGTCACATACGCACCTGTCACCTGTCATACACAACCACTGCAACATACATATCGCGTACTATGTGGACACAGGTATCACATACACCTCTCCTATCCTGTCCACCCTGTGCATCAGAATATGTTTGCATAACCGTGCACCGATGGTGTGGATCACGGTGCTGCGGCAGCGGCTTCATCATATGCACAGGGTGATATGTGTGCCAGGGGCATAGGCTGTACCAATGGATGACATCATGTGTGTGTGTAAGGGCCTGTGCATTTACTGGGCATGACTGTGCAGAATGCATGTGGATGTGGTGGAGCCCTACAGTTGTGTCTGCTGTGTGTGGGTATGTGTGTACACAGTTCAGCCATCTGTGATGCCTACACGGGTATACTTGGCAGCCCCAGACTGTACAGTGCAGGTTGTTCGGCTCACTGTGTCCGCCTGCGGCCACGTGACCCGTGCCTGCCTGGGGTCGCACGGGCACTACCGGGTGGTGGTATGGAGTGGCCACTCTCCGATGACACATGTCCGCTGGAACCGTGTCCACGCTGGGACCGTCCAGGGCCACGTCCACGTGGCCTGCTGTGTCCTGGTGTGGTTGGTGTAGCACCAGCTGCACTGCTGCTGCTACCAGCACTGTGTGAGTGGGCATGAGAGGTGGCACGCACACGTCGACCTGCACTAGGTGGTGTTGCTGGCCTACGGCCACCTGTCCTACGCCTCACCCCTACCAGGTGTTCCAGCACAGACAGCTCACACTCGCGGATTGACATGCCTCGGTCGAGGATTCCAACCATCTCACCTAATCTCCTATCCAGAACATCGGCAAGCTGCTGTTGAGCATTCGCCAATGACTGGATGTTCTCATTTAAGGAACGGATTGCGGCCCTCTGCAGCCCCTGCCCTTCTTGGTTCTGCCGTTCGGCACGTGCCTGTGCTGCCATTACAGTCTGAAACATGCGTCTGGTGATACCAGCTGCTGCACCCTGTATGGTAGGTGCATGTCTACCAGTGCTCCTCCTACGAGCAGCACCAGCCACATGCCTGTGTGGCACATCACCAGTCATTACACTGGCAACATGGTGTGTATCCGCACCTTCTGCAGCCACCACACATTCCTGCTCGGTGCCAACAGACGATGACTGTCCTTCCTCTATGGGCAACGGTGATGTGGTATGTGTCGGCATCTGAACCGGGTGCGGAGATGAAGGGGACATAGGTGGGATGTTATCCAATGGCACAGCTTCTGCCCGTGACGACCCTGCCTGTGCCTCATGCACATGGTCATCACCGCTAGTATCTGTGGGGACACTAGCATCAGATGGACCGCAGGAGGGGAACGCACCTACAGCACCTGTGAATACAAAGACATACCGTAAGTTACATTACACACGCAGACACACTCAGACACACACACACACGCAGACACACACACGCGGACACACACACGCTGACATACACACGCAGACACACACACATGCAGACACATCATGCATGTGATATTGCAGGTGGCATGCAGCATTCCCACACCACAGCCCAGTGAATGCAGCCCAGCCATTAATAGTGGTAGTATGCATACTGCCCTGGAGTGCACACTACATCAAGCAGGTGTCTTTTAGTAGGCTTGCAGTACACACATTCATGGTAGTTTGCATGCATCACCGTGATACACCGTGTGGCCACGGGCGGGTTAACAGTACACATGGCTGGCATCACTATGTCATGTAAACCACAAACATGTGCGGTATCATGTGGACATGTGACAATGGTGTCCCACCACATGCACCACATCATAACGGATGTCACAGTGCTGTGTTATGTGTACAGGCTACAGATAGAATGCATGTGTAACAAGGATGTCTGTGCAGGTGTGGTTGGTGTGAGCTGTGTACATAGCTGTACAGTGGGGAGTACGGGCACTGTGCCACTGCACGGCAGCAGGACACAGGTATGTTTCTGTGCGATGCGTAACCTGGACGCATTGCATTGCCATGTCTGCAACTCAGTCATGCTGTTCCACAGCACGTATATGGTAGACATTGGTGGCACCTCTAATGGCTGCAGACAGGCATTTCATTTGTCTGGTGTACCACATCAGATGTCCAGGGGGTCCACTACAGCTATAACTGCACTATGTGTGGACAGGGTGCAACGGTGACTACCCACTGTGGATGTACTGTGTGGCAACATGCCTGTAGGTATCACCCATGGCCATGTTTGACTGGTTCATGGACAATTGTGTGTGATGGGCATCGTGTACACATCCCTATGGTGGCCCATGTGACATACACCCGTACTAGTCTGAGGTGTCACATTCCCGAAGGCTATGCAGACATTGTGGATGTCTGCTATGTCGTGCGTAGGTCATGTCATGGTGTGACAATGTTGCGGACAGACCACCATGTGCATGGGACATGTCATGTGCCATGTCACAACGTGTGCACCCAATGCAGGGGCATAGGTCACAGTGGTAACACCTGTGTGCTGGCCAGATCACAGCTCACTATGTGGTACTGTGTGCGTACCGCAAAGGCATACCGATGCATACTACACATGCAGCCATTGTGGAACACCTCCACCACTGTATGCATAGCTGACTGCACATATCACACCGATGGGTTATGTGGTGTCATGCCGGTCTATACTAATGGTTATATCTACTGTACATGGGTGGCGTGTGTGTCGGGTGGTGCAACCTGTATACCGTGACTGGGGCAGACCCAGGTGTGCATGTCATACCTGGACACATGGGGAATATCTATACACCGTATCATGCCTATTACTAGCAACAGTCTCACCTGCGACGGACCCATGTCTGTGCGACACGCCAGAGGTACCTGTATAGGGGCGACACAACAGTATACACATTATCCATTACTATCGCCACGGTAAGCACTGTGCATGTCACATCATGTACCTGTGTGTTAGCATGTGCTATGCACATGTCTGCAAACACAATGTAGCATACTGTAATATGCAGCTTGTGTGGCCATATAACTGGCATGTGTTGCTACATTATGTGGTGTACTATGACACCCACACCTACGTCAGTTATCATACAAACATGCAAGACTGACTTACCAGGCAGCTCCAGGCTCGTTGGTTGGGAGACACCCACCTCCACGATGGCAGCGAGGGTTTCTGCATGTTGTTCCCTGGGTGTCCCCAGACTGGCCAGGAGCTCCTCCGTGTGTGTGAGTGGGGGCTGGGTTGGTGGCCCACCACCTGTCCCACCTTGTTGTCTGGTGATTGTGGCGGCACGCTGTTTTGCGTGCCGAATTAGGTCTGTGCAGTGTCTGCGGATCTGCTGGTAGGTGCGGTTGTGGCCACCCACGTTGTTCACCCTCCTGCGCAAATCCTGCCACACGTCATCACACTGCTGTGCCTGTAGTGGCACATGGCTGAATAGTATGTCGTAGTTGTCGTGGAGCAACGGTATAATCACTTCATCCTCCTGTCGGCTGAAGGCAGGCAGCCGGGAACGTGGCATTATCTGTAAGACATAATGATGTTGACAGGTCACATTTACACTGCTGTACTGGCATACTGCTGGACATACATTGCTATGACATGTACAACATCTGCACAGTAATCTCTGCGATGCATCATGGTAGTGACACAGCCGACGTGTTGCCGTCACACCATTGAGCAGTGGGTCACATATCATATCTGTGTGTCACGTCATCACACTGTACACGCACCATGTTGATGTTAGCCTGCTGTGGACATGTGTACCTGCCTGCACCTGTGTCCATATCAGTTGGCACAGGTCCCCATGTGACAACAGTTCTACTGTTCACCTGGATGCTGTGTATATGTCACTAGGCATCCCATACGCGGCCATTATGAACATCAGCGGTGGCACTGCACACATACACATGGACACCTGTACATGCATGTGTTGTGCCATGTACATCCACACAGCACTGTACGGGTGTTGGCCAACCTGCCACAGCTCACCTGTGTTGCACATGTGATACACATGGGACAATGTGTAACCATGTGACATTAGCAGGAAAGGTCATGCATAGCATGTGCGCACGCACGTTGTCCACAGCAACACACAGCACCTGTAACACCACAGGGTGCATCACTGCCACATTACTGCTGTGGACGGTTGATAGTGAAAGTGCCTTTTGTCCATCGCACCATGTAGGACTGTGATAGCATGTGCAGCCTTGCTGGGCAGGGCTGCATGGTATGGCAGGGTATGTCACATACATGGCACTGGGATGTGACCCACCTGGGGGGGTACTGATATTGGCAGGGTGGCTGTCCATTCCATATGTCATTGCTATGTGTATATGGACATTACACATGTCTATCATCATGGTGTGGACACTGGCCTTCTGCAAGGTAGGCTGCACGCTGCTTGGTGGGGGTGTGTCTGGTGCATGCAGGTATCGCACATCCATGCATACACATTAACCCTGACAGGTGCTATGTGCTGCGATATTGTTCAACACAGTGCTGTATGTGCCCACACACTGCTATCCCGTGCACATGGATGGTTGCCTGGCCTGACATGAGTACCACATATGTCTACATCCAGTGCCTGCTGCCACCCCCATGTCAGCTGGTGCACTGCACAGCACCATCCCTCCCACGGGGAACGTGGTGTTGGGCACAGCATAGGTATCCATGTATGGGGACAGGGATGTTCACATAGCAGGGGCACTGATGGTATCGTCGATCTGACCATACACGTATGACGCACCCCTCACACATACAACCCATTCAGTATGTTGTTCGCAACACTGACACAGCTATACTGCTATGCCGGAGACATTCCCAGACGTACATACACAGATGCGTGCACATCTGTCTGTGGCATGGGCTAGACTATTGGTGTGGTTCGGCACATAACGTGTTTGAGTGTGGCTGGCGCAGACCTACTGTGCACATGTCTACACAGTAAGCCTGTTCTACAGCAGCCATCGGTGATGTGCTGTGCACATATCAAATCTGCACATTGTGTTAGTGTCTGTCTGTCCACGGGCCAGTGGTGGGACACACAGGGGTATTGGTGAACATATATGCATGCAACCCTGTACTGCTGTACTGCTAGCTTCTCGGGTGCTAATGTGTCATAGACATGCACACCGTACCCGAACAGGTGGTAGTGGGTTGCCACCCGTACCCATCTCCTCTTGTGAGTTGCTATCATCCAACACCCTCTTTGTATTGTATGTTCAGGCTATGCACCTGTGTGGGGCATGTGGGCATGCAATGCAGTACTGCGTGCCTTTGCACCCATCACAGAACATGTCACACAGGTACACTGGCAGCCGTACACTTCACAGCTTGATGACGGCACAACACATGTTGTACACACGTAACACATATCCTGTGGGACATGGTCAAATGTACAGGCATGTCCAACAGTCACGTACCACTGCTACCCCTACATGACAGCTATGCAGGACATGTGGCGGTACAGCAACTGTCACATGTACACGTGCAATGCCCCCCTACCTACATGGCGTGGTACTGCCTGTGGGGCATATGCGTCTGCGTCCATGCTATGGCCATAGATGACAGTTGTACATCGATATGTGCAACATACCTCATTGGGTGTTCTCATGTGTGCATGTTCAACATGTCTACGCATTGTTTGTGTCTGTCACACAGTCATTGTTGTACATGGTTTACATGGCAGCCATGGCGTACTGTGTGTGATTCCAGGTACTTCATTGTGATACCAGCATTGTAGATTATCACGGCGTATTCCAGCCATCATGTAGCCATCCTAGCTGACACTGTTATCCAGCCAGTGGGAGGTGTTCTGCCATCTGCACATACGTCACACAGTACGAGGGTGGCTGACATCCATTCTGGGGACAGGGTTCTGACCGCTGTGGATGTGTGTGATGCTGTCGACGACCATGACTGCGCCTGATGGTCACATCTGGATGTGTAACATTCACAACACACACCTACCTTCACGTAGCAACACATCTTCCACAACAATGGACATTCCTGCCAGAACACTGTGTGCAGTATGTCTGTATGACCACTGCAGGCACCACTGGTGGCCCCCAGCATGGCAGCCAACAGCACCAGTGTATATCCCGTGTGACCATGGGTTACACCATTCACAACACACCTGTCTCAGATGACCCTGTTGTGGATCACAGTGCAGTTCCACACATCATGTTACACTATACATCATGCACCGATATGTTGCGGATGTGTGAACGGCTGTGCAACTCAACATATGCACACATGACACATCACCTGGTACAACATGTCTGTCTTACCACACGTTATTGTGACCACCCTGTGATGGCATTGTACAGGCTACGTTGACTGGGACATGTGATGGCTCAAAGGTATATTCACCCTCCGGGTGTGTGTCTAGCCAGGTGCACATTAGGCAGTGGTCTGCACACAGGGATACTGTACATTGGCCTACTCTGTCACTGCGACTGTTGACTATGCTCATACTGTACTTATACAGGCATGTGGTATCTGACCAGTATGACAGTCGTGGTCGACCACACTACTGTGGCACACATGACCTGCGGACATCTGCCTAGGGTGTGGAGCCCACATGTACATCTTCACATGCTATGCTGCCTCTGCGGCGGTGTCACATGTCTGTCTCCAGCAGGGCTGTAACAGGCAGGCACGGCATGCAGTAATGTGGGACAATGCTTGCACCTTCCACTGTGCTGCACACAAGCAAGGCACGCACATTAGTGCACGCCTGACATTTATCTGCGGTGCCTGGGACCTGCCTCCATGCTCTGCACAGCACACCTGCCAGTCCAGATTGTACATGGATCATACCTCCCAGGCACATACCTGGACTGCAACACACACAGGAGAGGGGATCCCACATCACACAATGTTTTACACACATACTGTATAATTTCTGAACACAATGCATCGTAGGTACTCCATGTTCGGATACCCATGTTTGTGACCGCTAGACACATTGTAACACGCAACAGAGAGTACACTGTACACCACAGGTTACATGCTGGCTGTGTTGTCATACTGTACATTGCACCTCGGACAGCTGCTACTGCCATGTGCTGACAGCAACCCACACTTCCCTAGTATGGACTCCCATGTACCCACACATGCTTGGCCATGCACTCCACCTAGCTGGGTGACACATTACACAACACATACCATACCTACACTACCCTCGGCATGCACCATACCTCCATGTGTCTGCTGTGTTAAACCTGGGGATATCCCCCCTCTGGTAGATGAACATATATGCTTCACGGCCCTGCTAGCCACACCCTGGACACACACCCATCGCAGCATACATGGTACATGTGCTCTACAGCCGGTACTACTGACGTCTGCTGACGGGGGTGGTTAATGGCATGTCACCCCGGCAGATGGACAGTGTATGTGACTATGCTGACACATATCACAGTGCACTTCCGCAACATGTACGCAATGGTAGGGACCATGCTATTCCACACAGAGACATGGCGGTACTGGCCTTTTCACAGACGCCACGGTGGTAGTCATGTTCCATGCACATCTGCTGTATGGGCACATGTGCAGGCTGTTGCACGGTGGGTATATTCACATGTGTGGGGTGCATCACTTGACAGCCATGGTGGGTCCTCGTGGTCCATCACATGCTCCAAGGCTAGCTACCTACACATGACTGCCGCACATTGCAGTGTGGGCCCTCAGGCAGTGTGGTGGTATGTCTGTGTTGTTTGGCTACATCCACATTCGATGTAGCATAACAGTCACCCAGGCATTGCTGACTGAGATGATGTTGGCAACATGCCAGGCAATGGTGTACCTACCAACAATACACACTCTCACTCACTACAGGGTTGCAATCCATACATGGACATCGCAGTGTCCCTGTGGACACATACATGGTACTGCCATGCACACGTTATGTCCTAAGACACTGTCCCAATGTCACCTTCCGATCTCCCTAGCTGTTATGTCCCGCCAACCTGTTTGGTATGTGTCTCCACAGCAGCCCACTGAATTAACTGCTAGCCTGTTCTTGGATGTTGTGTACCTTGACCACCACACTACCGCATCTATCGCACTACACATGGGTTGTACTGCATTGCACGTGTGGGATGCATTCGTACACCCATGACTGGACCATTCAGTATGGCACTGGGGCACGTCCTCACATATGTGCTTCACACACTCATTGATGACCTCCATGCCTTTCCTGGCACCCTTGTTGGGCCTCTGTGTGCCACAGCACGCCACATACACATGCTGGCCACCTGTCATACCATTGCATGGGTGGTTGGTGTGGTACAGAGGGTAACAGATCAGATATTGTCCCCACATTGTCCTTCAGCACCATTCCACATTCTGGTATTGGCAATGTACACATCCACCGTCACATCATACCCTGTGTTTCAGGATGTTAGGCTATATGAATCCTGGACAGGACACACAGTGGTGCAAGCATATCATGCTACCTACTACATGTCAGGTACATGTGGCATTACACATTCCTCAGTCATGTGGCCCCTCATGTTCACTATTTGCTTACATACACAACATGCTGTCACGGAGTACTGTCCATGCCTAGATATCCCACATCTACATACCTGGCACCATTGTAGCTCCACCAGCTCATACTGATAACAACCGTACAGGTGTCGGTGTGGCAGATACATCGTGTGGATGTCATTGCATCAGGATACATCACACATGGTGCATGCACATCACCTTTGCATAGCAACAGTCATCCACTGGGTATCACATGGATACTGTCCCCATACATGCATATCACATTGTACATGGTTGCTGTACACACACATGCCCCACATGGTGCTGTGGTTGCCATATTCCACTGTGGCATGGGTACACATCTGCAGGGCCACACATATCTGTACTGTGTGTTTTGCTGGTACATAGGTAGCCATTGTACCTGTGCCATACACACATCTACACGGGCAGGGTTACAATAACACATTCGTGGTGTACCTTCCACAATGGCTACGACTTTACATGGCACGGCATTATCATGCCGTGATGTGTACCAGGCTCAGACAGTTTACATATGCGGATGACAGACGGGGAACACATCTGTACTCATCTGCGTACCACATACACAGGGGTGTCATCTACTTTGACATGGGCCATGTCCTCCGCATTAGTGATGCATGTAGTACTCATACATGGCAATTGCAGTGGGCGGGGTGAATGGAGCACTCCTGCATATGTGCACACATGCCACATTGCATGGCCTGGGCGTCTGTGTTACTTCCGCAGACACAGCACACACCATGCTGTGGAACGTAGGTCCTGTGCACATCCCACAGGGACACACTGTGGCACTGTTCATGTGATAGATCCCTTGCTGATAGGGTGACACATAGTCATGGTACCACCACAGCAGCAGTACTGTGTAGACATGCAGTTGACATCCACCTCTGTTGTTCAGTGGACACTACCATGGGGAGGTGACACTACTGTGTACACTGCACATGTGTTTACACATGGACCTGCCGGACTTCATTGTTGCACACATTGCACCTGCTACAGATCGTTTGGACATGGTTACTTGGTGTTCCTTCCATTTCGGGTGGCTATTCTGCTACTACTCTGTCCCATATGTACAGGCCATACATATCCTGTTAGTGTACATAACACTAGGCCATACCTCCATTATGCATGCTATGCCTGTGATACTGTGTATGATGTCTGTCATATCCACCATGACAGCTTTACATTACACATTCTTGACATAGTAATCCCTACTGCGAGGCATGCGTGCACGTCGTGCACACATTACGCATGACATCGACGGTATATGCCCATACACATGTGTGCTGTGACAGTATACATACATGTCCTATCCCCTGCTGTGGCACTTCCTTGTTGGACATCCACTGCCAGCATCGGCATGGGTGGTGGCATTGTTCTGTGTTATGCCCCCCTGTGGCAGCCCTTGTGTTATCCCAGCTGTGTACATGATGTCGCACTGCTGTGCACACGGTGTCCACAGTCGTTGGTATGCTCAGCGGGATAGCACTACATAACCACCTTTCACCACTCTCTGCTTTATGGACAAGTATCCTTACTTACAAACACCGTTCACATACAGTGCAGTTTCGTCATACACATCATGCGTTACACACCAGTACATCTCGTGGGTTCTACATACCTTTCCTGTGTTTCCTTCTGTTTTCCGTTGCGAGTCTCGCTATAGCGTTGTCTCTCACTCGATCCGTTTTTTATTTGTGGTTCGGTATGAGCATACGGTTTGAATATCCTAGGAGTCATCCTTATATCCGTCGTCACCTGCGACATGTGGGTTCATCACACCAATAGCTGTTCCTCGGTGTGTACTTGTGCGCATATCACCTGTGCATCTACTCCATTCGTACAGTACACGTCGTAACTAGGGCGTGGTTCATTCCTCGCCTGGGCATTGGTTATTTGCACTACCTTCGTGGAGATGGTCTGTATTGTGCTATGTGTAACTGCAGCCGCTATGTGTGGCATCAGGTACATTTCGCAGTGGTGTTAGCCGTGGATTGTGTGTGTTGGGTATGGTATTATGTTCGACATGTGGGTGTCCCTGTGCTGGCGGCGTCTGTCGATGGCGTTTTGCATTCGGATATGTAGCATAGCTCTTGTATTCCTTTAAACAATGGATGCAGGTATGCATCCACTGCTGATAGTGTTTCCCACACGAGATGTTGCGGTTATGCCACTGTCATTGACTGCCTGTATGTTTGTGCTGCTATTGCGGCTTGTATCCCTTTGATATGTGCGATGGGGAATATCGGCGGTTGTGGGTGATGGGTACGGGTTGTGGGCCTTGCATTTCTACATACACGGTATGCTTGTGTGTGTGCTCCATCCCTGCCTGGGGAGCTGGCAGTTACCTGTCTGTTGTTCTGGGAGTGTAGGTTGTGTTGATGTCGTCTGGTGTTGGTATCGCCTGCATGTGTGCTTCCTGCATGTATTCCTCCGTCACATCGGTAGTATATCTGCGGTTGTTCGTACGTGCCGACTATCCCTTGGCATTTTGTCCCGGATATTTACAGTCATTGTGGTCCTGTACTTGGGACGGCCTGTATGCTACCGGTTGCCACCTATTCGGGTGGCGATTGCTTGTTTGACCCTCGTAGAACACACAGCGGTGTTTACGGGCCGATATGTAGCCACGATCGGTGCCGGGGTAGCACATGCGTATTTCCGCAGTACATGACTATTGCTGTGTAACGTTGCCGACGTATCGGTTTGCAATTAACATATCGGTGTCATACATACGGTCATGATTTGTACATATGTCCTTTGCATTTCATGTTGGCTATATTCCTGTGGTACATTCTGGGACATTTTCGCTTTGCATCGTTTTACGTTGCCATGCGCCTAGCCAGGGAGGGGCTCTCAGTACTACTTTGGGGGTACTGCTGTACATACGCCTGTGGTTCCTATACTGTATGCCTACACATGTTATTCCACTCCACCTGTCACATGGCACCTACATACACATTTTACAGTGGCACACACATTACACTCGCACAGCGGAACACACGACACCCTCACCGCACACATACACATACTGCCGCTGTCACAGGGACGGTTGCACACAGTACCTGCGTTGCCCGCATCACCGGCGGCGATGTCTACCTCTACCCTCATATCCTCATAATATTACCCGCACATGTACTGTTACTGTACCGTGGCCTGGCGATCATCCCGACTCACGATTATGAATTTAGGTAGGTTGACCTTTCCATGGGTGGCGTTTCCTGTTCTGTTAACCCTCCCGGATACTCAGGTTGTCATTCACTATGTTTACTATGTACAGATATCACGTCTTACTTCTCTGTCACCTTGCATCCCTCTGATTTCCTGTCTTTCCTGTTGTACTTTATATATGTGTATGTGTACATATATTTCTATGTGTATAATGATATCTATCTCCATATCTGTGTATGCACATATGTACATGTCTATATGTATACACCTTGCGGCGAATGTGGCAGCATACAGCAACACCGTCTGCTGTAGGACCCGCGTACGGTTAAGGTGTTGGCGTTCCATGCTCCACTGGCTGTTGGGTGTGCAGTGTTTGGGTGCTGCCTATGTTGGAGTCACACATGGGACCACCCATACGGTACACATTACGGGTGGCCATGTTTGTGTGCAGTCCATTTCACTGTGTGTGCAGGTAGGGAGGTGTCAGTCCATGGGGCCTACGCTGTCAGAGTATGTGCTATACGTTCCCTCTTTGCCAGGGCATAGGCATATTGGGTACGCCTCCGTCTGCCTACTGGGGCTGGCACAGTGTGTTCATGGCGCTGAACCCTCTGTGCCTGTGCTTGCCTTGGCAGTTGTGGTGGGCTTTGTGGCCCTTCACCATTATGTCCCTGCAGCAGCTGTTTCCGCAGGATCATATTATGTAGCATGGCACATACTATGAATATGTGGGCACATGTGCCTGGAGAGTACTGCAGGGCTCCACCGGATGTATCCAAGCACCGGAACTGTGATTTCAGCATCCCAAACATACGCTCTATGATTATTCTGGTTTGTGCGTGTGCCTCATTATGGCATTCTTGCATGTGTGTGTGTGCATTTCTGATGGGAGTCATCATCCACGGCTCCAGTGCATAGCCAGCATCCCCCACAAGGTGGCCTTGTGTGATGTCCCCCCTGGCGAATACCTGATACAGCTGTGAGGCATGCCAGATATGGGAGTCGTGGTAGCTTCCAGGGCTGCCAGCACACACATCCATGATAATGCCCTGCGCATTGCACATGACCTGGCAATTGATGGAGGGGAATCCCTTGCGGTTTATGTAGCGTCTACCCTGATCCCCAGGTGGTGACTTGATTTGTATGTGCGTACAGTCTATCGCACCCAGTACCTCCGGGTATTGTGCCACACGGTGGAAGTGGCGCATATTGCTAGCCAACTCCTCCTGAGTTCTGGGGAAGTATATATACTCATGGGCATGTCGTAACATGGCATCCAGAAACTGGTGTAGTACCCTGGATGCTGATGCCTGTGAGATGCCCATTATATCCCCGGTTGGCCTTTGAAAGGTACCTGTAGCCAGTATTCGCAAGCTTACACATACCTTTGTGTCCACTGGGATGGGCTCCCCTCTGTTGTTTCTTGTTTTCAGGCGTGGCCGGCACAGCTCCGCTATTTGCTGTAACATGTCCCTGTCCACCCTGTAACGCTCTACTATCTCCAGGTCTTGTAGCCCCTGGTAGGTTACCCTTGGTCTGAACACTCTCCTTCTCCTCTGAGGCCTACGGTAGTTGTCGGCACCCTCCTCTGCAACTCCGTCTGTCTCTGACACATGCTGATGTATCACAGCCATGGCGGCACCCAACATATACATTTTAAAAGTTCCCCGTGTGTTTACACCTAAAGTGCGGCGTTTGGGAATACGCGGCTGTGTGTTGTGTGCATTCACACTTTATACTGTTGTGCTGTACACCCGGTGATGTCATTGGGTGTGTCTGTGCGGCCGTATCTGTGGATTATCTTCCATGTTTTACCATTGGCACTGCAATGCTGTTGCCTTTGGTGTTACATTACACTTGCCTGCATTGGTTTAGCTTTAGACCTTACCTTACTGTTTCTGCACATTGCGCATACTATTTCCTGGATTGCATCCTGCAGAGCCCTGTCATGTGTCGTTTCTGGGACATGGCATATCATGCATTTTGTCTGCCGCTGCCGTTATGCTACCTCTCTACTTGGCTGTGCTGTATCGGTTCTTCACTCTTTGCATTCTGCTACCTCCCCTACTTTCTTTGCATTCATATGCCTCCCCTATCCCGTTTTGCGGGTTTCTGCATGCAGAGTTGTCAGCTGCCGCCAATTGCCCTTCATGGGTTGATTGGTGTTGATTGCTCATTACGACTCCAATTACACTGCTTCCGCATTTCCTCATATTCTCCGCATCACCTTCCTGTATCCGTTGTTGTTGACGGTGCGTCCGTCACATGACTGGGTTAGGGGAACGTAGTCATCCTCGTGCACATGCATCTCTGCACGCATTGTGTGCTCTCAGCACAACTATTTCCCCACACGCCGGTCCTGCTGCTGTGATGTGCATTGTACAGCCCATGTTTGCTGAGCTCCAATGTGCTTCCTCCTACAGTGGCACACCCCTCTGCGGTTGACATGTATTCCCTCTGGGCCACTCCTCGGTGTATTACCACTGCGCCATTTGGTGCAGCCTTACGCCGGTGGGGGTTTTGCGATTCAGTATTATCTGCCTCATTTGCATGGCATGACTACTAATTCATAGTTACAGCGCCGAACACTGCCACCACTCCTTGGCAACCCTTGCACCGTGGTTGTGGCTTTCCATGCATACTATGGTGTATTGTGGCTGTGAAGCTGATGTGTATTATACTGCTCTTTTATGACATTGTCATATTATTTCATTGTTTCGCACCTTCCGCGGACATGTCCTGGGGTTCTGCTGTGGTTTCTGCGGACATACCATTCATGTCATTATTTACATTTTGTGCATGTTTTCTTTTGACATTCTCTGTGTCTTTCGCCATTGGCATATTGCAACAGTATGATACCTGATGTTGACAGCCTTCCGTTACTCCTATGTCATGTCTGGATATATGTAAACTGTTTTTTTTGGTTTACATTGCCGTGCCCTTATGCTACGCCTGCGCCACTTCGTGGATCGCTATATGCCTTCATTTGCATGGTGCAACACCGCACATGGGGTGTTTAACATACCTACGCCGGAGGCGGCACAACTCAGGCACACGCCGGTAGTGCACGTGGGATTGGATCGTACCTGAATTGCTCAGCGGCCATATCTGGCATTGTAGTGCCTACGCTATGCGTGTGCCTGGCGCACGGTTCATGAATCCCGGGGAATTTCATTATTTATAACTACACAGACACAGAGGTGAACAAACACACTTTTGACTTATTTACTCGGGGATTTCAGTTCATTCCTTTACGTCCATTTAATTTAACGGATGCACTCATAGATGTGAAATTGTTTACAAGAAAGTTAAATCTAGCATTGTATTTCAAAGGACAAACAAACGTTAAGAACGAACTGGTCAGAAGTAGTACTTTTAACCCTTCCACACACCCCTCTGTTAAGGTTTTTGAAGAATTAATAGAAAAGGATCTTAGGAATTTACATTCCCAAAGCATATTTTCACCTCCTGTCAATCTGATAAAAGAAGAAATTGAACTAGTTAATATTCTTAAAAACAAAAATATAAGGGTTATGAAACCCGATAAAGGAGGGGGAGTGGTCCTTATGTACAGTTCTGATTATGACCCTTATTTACATGTTATGTTGCAGGATGCAATATGAGATAGTTTCCAGGAGCAAAGTCAATCTGGCAGCATCCAAAATTAATTTTTCACGTATTGATCATTTATTACAAGGGGCGATAAATGAAAAGTTATTCAATTATTTACATGTTAGCAAACCTAAAACACCTGCCATTTTTGGAATCCCAAAAACACATAAGGGATTGAAACCATTAAAATTTAGACCTATTGTATCTGGAGCTGGCAGTATAACTGAGCCACTTGCTAAATTTATTGATCACGTAACTAAGAACTTTGCCTCAACTTTAGGTAACATCTGTAAAGATTCATGGGATTTTCTTAAAGGAATTCAACCTTCATTATATAAGGCAGATTTGTTTATAGTCACCATAGACATAGTTGAACTGTTTCCAAGTATTCCCCATAGTATAGGTTTGGAATGGTTTAATGAAGTCTTAGCCACAGAAGCGCATTTAGGGAGTAAAGTTACCAACTTGGTAACAGAATTTATGGAAACAGTTTTACAGAACAACTTCATTTATTTCAATGGTGAGTTTTTCAAGAAAAGAAAAGGGGTGGCTATGGGTGCTCCCTGTGCTTCGCTTTATGCTAACTTAGTATTACACAAATGGGAACAAAAGTATATTTTTGTTACGGATTGGATACATTTTATCGCCCATTATAAGAGATATTTGGACGATATATGTATTTTATGGAATGGCCCGCTAGACCAGTTTCATGAATTTTACAACTACCTTAACTCCACTATTACCTTTCTACTTTTCACCTGTAATGTCAGTGAAAGAGAGCTACACTATTTGGATGTTACCTTATATAAGGATGATTCTAAAAAGATGTTTCAATCTAAGCTTTTTAGAAAATCGACTTTTTCCAACTCGTACCTGCATTTTCACAGTGGGCACCCTTTTTATCAAAAGAAAGGCATTGTTGAGGGACAATTTATTCATGCTGCTAGAATGTGCAGTGATATTAATGATTTTGTTAATGAGGTAGAATTCATGAAGAAACTATTTTTGGAGAGAGGATACCCTGATTCCTTAGTAACAAGTTTGGCTGAAGAGATCAATAGTAATAGGGACATTAAATATCCCCCGTTATTAGGTACTGGACTTTCCCAGAGCACAGTGCATTTAATGGACAGTAATTCAAAACAACACAGTAGTTTTATTTACACCTATTCACTCAATTCTCTGGAGATTGAGAATGTTATTTGAAAGCATTGGCCAATACTTACGTTGCATGATGAACTTAAAGAGTTAGTACAGACACAACCTAGTTTTGTTAGGAAAAGGGATGTCAATCTCAAACAACTGTTTGAAAAGAAAGGAAGTTTGAATTTTACAACAAATAAACACAAACCAGGCACTTTTAAATGTGGGGCCTGTAAACAATGTGATGTCATACTTAACAACTCAAAGTTATATATACCATCAAGGAAATTCCTTTTCAAATCGAGTTGTTATTCCAACTGTACAACTAAAGGGGTAGTCTATTTAGGGGTATGTACAGTTTGTACCAGTTTCTATGTTGGAAAGACAGAGAGACCCCTCAGAAAACGTATTTATGAACATCTTTATGATATCTCTAAACAAAAAGAAACTAATGCCTTTTACAAACACGCAATTACCTGTCCTAATATGAATTTGAAGTTCATTGTGCTGGAACAGGTATTGCCTGACACTAGAGGGGTTGATTGGGAGACCACACTCGAATATAGAGAACTTTTGTGGCAGTTAAGGCTGGATGCAGGTGAACCACCAGGGCTTAATGATAGTATAAATATTAGCAGCGTCCTGAAGTTAAGGACGGCTTGCTTATAACCCTTTACTTGCCCCGGTCTTAACTTGTTAGGAATACACATGGTGGGCTTATTGTTTACTTTTGTGCATTTTCATCTGCATCTGTTTTTAATCAACTGCACTCTTAATTTTATTAATTTTATTAATTTTATTTATTTAAAATTTATATACACATCTATACATTTCTAATCAAGTGATGATATGAGTAATACACACACTTCCAGATTGGTATCATTTTTCATTTTTCAATAACCAACATTGTAGGTTTATTTTCAGATATGTTATGAGGTCGTCATAACTGATGACAGAAAGGGAATGTTTTAAGTATTTTTATGAACTTTTAGCTATATTTTGAATGTTGTTGATTATACGTGTTTTTAACTAAGAATGTGGTTTACATCTATTGACACATATTCATAGATACATATTTATATTTTGTATCCGCAACATATATATTCGTATTTAATTTATACAGGAAGTAATATTTAAGTTTTACCCATTGTTGTTTGATTCATGGAATTATTTATTTAATCATTCAATGATTTAATCAATTACGCATATCATGTGACACAGGTTTTGGTATATATTACTTGGAAACTTCACATTCTTAATGAACTTGAAAAAGCTTGGTATTGAACCGAGCGAAAGAGCTTGTTTGTACATGTTGTGGTTTCCCAATAAAGGATTCAACTGACTGCTTTGGTTGGCGTTTTGTCCCTGGGTCGTGCAGTTTATAATTCTGCAAGCTATCCCAGAAGTAGTATTTTAGATATTATTTTGAGAAGTCTCTTAGTGAGACAGAGCATCCTGTTTCCTGCCTTGGGCCTGACAACAAGAAGGACCATTCACCACATCATCTGCCTTGCTCTATTAAGTAAGTAGGGAATACTAACTCTCTTAGATTCAATCAGGAATATAGTGAAGCTTAGTTTACGTATTGTTTTTCTTTGTTTATCTGAGCCTGTCCAGCAATGTTATTTTCAGTATTTCCTGTGATTTTGAACTGTGATATCACTGTGAATATATACTTTATTTTTTGACAACTTACAATATTTTGACTGAAAAAATTATTAGTGAGGTTAAAAATCACTGGCCAGTGTTGTTAAGAGACAATGATTTATTTATTTATTTATTTACATTTTGTTTACTGAGAAATTCTGAATAGACGCAGGTCCTTTTTCAGCGGATGCCCAGGGAGAAAAGCTCCACATCATGTACATGATAGAGATACAAAGTTGCAGCAATAGTAAACAACATTACAGGTTATTGTCTTTAATGCAATAACAAGATATTGATTATCGACAGTATATACAGAAAATGATTTAAGGAAAATAATGCCCAATAATGTCCGAATATCCTATAAGAAGGGAAGGAGTTTAGCAGACATGATAATTCATATAGATTGTGTTCCACCAGATGCTATTATGTATAATGAATTGGTTATAAATAGAGGTACCTATCCTTGTAACAAATGCTGTATCTGTAAGTTTGTAGTTAGGAAATTTGATAAAAATTAATGGTGTGCACTTTTTTCCAAATGGGTTGTATAATTGTAACACTGAAAGTATTATATATTTGTTAAAATGTGACTGTGGATTATATTATGTAGGTGAGACTATTAGATCTTTTAAAAAACATATACAAGAGCATATTAGGGATATTATTAATGTAAGAATGGACAGCCCCTTGGAGGCTCATTTTAAATTCTGTCATGGATCTAGTCCAAGTTGTTTAAAAGCAACTGTTTTAGAACAGGTGAAGCTGCAGCTAGGTGAATGTCAAGATGTAAAAATTAAGTTGTATAAAGAAACACTTTATATTTTAAAATATAATACACTGGAGCCAGCAGGCTTAAACAAAGAATGCAATTGGGGGTTTGTAATTAGACAATTGAGAGCTAATTGAAGAGAGCATAATATAAAGTGGTGGGTGTTTTATGTGTGTTACTCTTGGAAGGCTGTTTGTAAAGCCAAAGCGCTATGTCTTGTAAATAAATTATTCTTTTAATTGGTATCTGTGACCATTTGGTTGTTTTTCGTTTCATTTTCAATAGTTGTTTTATGAATATATGCTTAGTATGTTATTGCTCTTTTAATATTTATTATTAAATATATTAAAACCTTTCATTGTGGCTGATCTTTGTAGAGATATTTAAGTTCTGAGAATATTTGCATATTTATTTGGTGACACTGTGTGGGTCACTCCTAATAGCCTTGCTCTTGGTCAAGCTACCACTTGTATTAACATCAATTTAATTCGGTATATCTGGTTGGACAGAGAGGCTGCTGGAGGTCTTGGCTTGGACACGCAGCTGAGATCTCAACTCAATAGCTGTGGCAGTGGAAAGTCTTTTGGGGATCTGGAGAAAGAGGGAGAATCCTGTCCCAGACTAACTGTGTTCCCCAAGTGCTCTTAAGGGAAATTGTGCTCGATTTTGCTTGACGCAGAGAGCTGCATCTGAAGATACTGTGAGTGTACCTGTTATCCTCCCAGTGAAAGTCCCCCACTGGTGCCAGTGGTGAGGATTGAGTCTCCTTGATTACTGACCCAGAGGAGGGTCATGACAGTGAGACACGCAGATGTCCCCTTCACCAGGCTGGACAAAGAGAAGGTCACGGTCAGCTGCCTGTCAGGTGACAGGATCCATCAGATCATACACTCACTCAAGTCTCTCAATAACAAATACTGTTATGACACTGTCATAGTCCATGTTGGAGTGAATGACTTGAGATGTACCTCACTGAACTATATGAAGACAGACATGACTGCGCTCTCAGATTATGTGTCCCAGGAAGGTATGTCCCTAGCCCTATGCAGCATTCTACCTGATGCCTCAATATAAACAAAAAAATGATTGACTTTAACAATTGGATTAGCTTTGGTTGTCAATCTAGGGGGATCCAATATCTGTCAGCCTGGGAAGATATGGTCAACAGACCATGCTGCTTTGCCAGAGATGGTCTTCTCCTTTCGCCTCTTGGCTCTTGGTTACTGGCAAAGATATTTGCCTCCCACATAGTGCCTTTTTTAAGACGTCATAACAACTAAATTCCTGATGTAAAAAAATCCACTAGAGACAAACTCAAGATTATGCTTTTTAATGCAGGGAGTCTAAATCAGAAACTGCATTCACTGGAAGCACTCCTTACCTTGAAAGATGCCAATGTATGTGCAGTCACAGAGACATGATTCAAGGTCGCAGAGAGCACCCCAACCATGCAGGGCTACAATGCCTTCCACATGTTCAGACCTCAAAACAGGAGTAAAAGAACCAAAGGGAAAGGTGTATACATCTTCATTAAAGACAAATACACCTCAAGACTGATCAAACAGTATGACTTCCTAGAGCTACTCCTAGTCAACCGTAGATAAAATCCCCTTCCATGTCATTGTTAGCTACAGGTCTCCCACCATGAATCATGCAAACCACTCTACCTACTTAGACCTATGTGAATCACTCATTGCAGCCAAACACCTTGGTCATCGGTAATTTCAATTATCCTTCCATTGACTGGGAGTCATATATGAGCACAAACACTCTCAACCTAAGGTTCTTGGACTTTGTTAATACAAATGCTCTGGAACAGATAGTCTTCACCCCTACAAGGGGCTCGAACTCTGTGTTGCCCTCCCTGGTAAGGTCTGATCATAATTCAGTCTCGTTCAAATTAATGATCATACCTGACCCCCCCCCAAGATCAAAAAGGATGACAATTTTCTCCAAAGCAAACTATACCCTCCTAAGCAATGCTATAAATAGTTGCAACCCCCATGCTACCACTGCCAACAATGACTGCTATACAGAGATGTACACAAATGCCCTGTATAGACTCGGCTATACCTGAATGGATAAAAGAAGGTCCTCTCAAAAAACCAAGCCATCCTGATGGGCATTAAGCATAAATAGGTTATACAACAAGTGGAAGAAACTAATGTTTAAAAACAAGAGGGAACTGACTCACCAGAGGAAGGACACCCTCCACCGCTTGAACAAGCAAATTAGATATCTTGTAATGTCCTCTAAAGCCAATTACAAAGCTAAACTAGCATCACTACCTATAGATTATTACAAGACATTCTTCAGCTATGTCAGAAATCTAAAAGGGAAAGCCCAGCTTTATGCCAAACTAGTACTGGATGGTACCACTCATACAGACCCTGAGGACACCGCCAACCTGCTAGCAGACATATTTGGTGCAAATTTCACACCACCTGTTCCCACCAGACATACCCCAAATTATACCTGTCACCAGTCTTCTACCTAGTATCTCCAAAGAGCAGGTCATACTCACACTCTCCATGGTCAAAAACACAGGCTCTATAGGACTGGATAACACCCCAGTCTGCCTACTAAATGATCTAAGACAGGACCTAGCAGAACCACTTGGCACTCTCTTCAACCACAGTCTAAGTACTGGCTTTGTCCCAGCAGAGTGGAAAACAGCAACAGTAATTCCCTTGCACAAGAAGGGACCAGCAAACAACCCTGGGAGCTATAGACTCATAAGCCTAACCAGCCTTATCTGCAAGGCCATGGGGAGAATCATCATGGGACTTATTAACAAAGACATAGGTGACCTTCAAACTCTTGACCTAACCCATTTTGGTTTTAGTAAAGGTAGATCATGCTTATTAAACCTGGTAGACTTCTTCGAGAATGTCACCAAAGCCCTGGATGAAAGCAAAACAGTGCATACAGTCTATCTTGACTTAGCCAAGACTTTTGACACTATCCTCCCACTCAGGCATTATTCAGAAACTCACACAGCTGGGAATTAACCCATATGTCACCAGATGGGTAGCCAACTGGCTCACCGACAGAACACATACAGTCAAAGTTGGGGATTCCACCTCTACCAGCAGACCAGTTACCTCTGGTGTACTATAAGAATCTGTGCTGGGCCCCCTACTGTTTGGAATCTATTTCTCAGAAGTCCAGGTGAAAGTAGATGGCTGCCTGTGACTTACCAGGTTTGCCAATGACTGCAAACTACGTGCAATCATTGAGTCCCCCAGTGATGTTGACATACTACAAAAAGGGCTTACACAGACAAATGACAAATGATTGGTGCCAAAGCCATAGATTTATACTACATGCAAAAAATGCATTATCATCCATTTCAGCAAAGGAGAAGTCCCTGCAAATTACTGTATTAACAGTGCCCCCCCCCTTAGTTCTAACCCTGTGGTGACAGATTTTATAAACACAGGTTAATAGCAACCTTAATTTTACTCACCATGTGCCCACAGTGGTAAGAAAGGCCTTCCATGTTGCACATCTCATAAGTAAGGGCATCGAATCCAGAGTTAAGGATGCTGAAGTACTCATCCCTCATCAGACAACTAATAGAGTACAACGCTCCCTTCTATATGTACCTCACCAGACACCTGCAGCAGCTGGAGAAACCTCAGAGGTTTCTCACCAAGAAAATTCAGGACCTTCAATACATGACATCCATGGACAGACTGAAGGCCCTGTCACTGTACTCTGTATCTTATAGACTGCTGAGAGGTAACTTGTGCCTGGCATACAGAGCAGACATTAACAGGACATGCTGGAGAGACACATATGTCTCCCAGAAATTGCCACTCCTCTGGAACAAACACCCAATTCACATCAAACAGAGCTCCTCAAAGACCTATTTAAGCATAAGTTATACAACAGGATGGGAGACCATAAAGTTAGCCTTGGGATGTCACCTATGTCCCTCTTGGATAAGGGAAGTCGGTGCTCATCATATACTTGCACTGCAGGTATAGACCATACAACATGTTCAGTAATGGAACAAGGGTATAACATGGCTAGGATTATAAAGGCCCTAGGGCCAATAGCCTAGTAATCTCCTGTGAACCTATGAACCTAAGGTGATGTCTGTCTGGGCTTCAGGCCAGTTTCTGATCATGCCCTGGTGGTTTGATTGCATATCCAATAATCTGATATAACTGATGACATCAGCATTGTCTGTTGAGCATATGGTAATAACAGTAACCTACATGCTGGTCTAAAATTCTCTCTATAATATCAAGTAACAGCTCACAAAGACACACACACACACACACACACACACACACACACACACACACACACACACACACACACACACACACACACACACACACACACACACACACACACACACACACACACACACACACACACACACACACACACCAAGTTGATTGCAGTGAGAACAGAACCTCTACCTAACTGCATAGACTACAAAACACAGTACTCAATGCAAGCACTACAGCACAAGTCTGACTTTTATGTGGCTGCAAGTCAACTTTTAGTGGATGACATCAGCGCTGCATGTTGGAGAGAAGAAGGTGAGGGGCTTGTGTGAAATGGATCTGTAGGCAGGTGCAAGTATCAAAATATTTTCAATTTTTGGAATTGGGGTGGTAACTGCTGGATACACACTTGCTTTTCAGGGTAGACACAGACACACACACTCATACATACACATACACAGTTGATTGTAGTGGGAACAGAGCACCTACCTAAGTACACAGACTACAGAACTCAGTACTTTATACAAGCTCCACAGCAGAAGTCTGACTTTTACATGGCTGCAGGTGAATTTATAGTAGATGACATCAGCAGGCCATGTGGGGGACATCAGGTTGTGAGGCCTGCAATGGCACATAGATGTACAAGAGCATATGAGGCCAGTAGCCTAACAGCACTAGGGTGTGTAGAAGCCTAGCTGTGTAAAAACACAAGTACCCTTTACTGAGCATATTTGGATATTTTAGTTTAGGAGAGCAAGGCTGTCATCACCTCTGACTGGCACTGTCCATGAGGGAGCACACAACATTATATATTACACTTTGTAGTGGGGTTGATATATATGTGCAAAAATATGGAAACCTCAGGGTTGTACTGCTTGGGGGGGGGACAACACATGCATGTACTATGAATATATAACATATACTTAGAATGTTCCCTCAATTTGCAATGTTTCCACAAGTACTTTTATGTCATACAAAGGAAATGGACAATAAACACCAACAAGAAAGTATGATATATACAGTTCCATAGCACAGTGAGCATCAGATATGAGCGATAGTTAACAAAGTATACACGCATGCAAGTTATACCTGTTTGCACATAGGTAACCATTGCTCAAATGTGAACTGCATTGCTAATGTCTGCCAATTAGAATGCAGCAGTGGCAAGCAATTCCATATATAGGCAGTTGTGTATCTGTTTTTCATAAAAGTTAAAGCCATGCTGATCACAATAGCAGGAATATGTTTACAGCACTAACTATAGTTACTACTACTAATACAATATACCCGCAGTCATACATTTCGTCATAAATGTAATAATACATAGATTACTCTAACGGTAGAAGTAACACTAAATGGAATATGCTGTATTTGAACCTTGTACCATGTGTATTTCAGTCCTACACTTACAACTGTTGCCACAAGAATGCTGAGGAAGCAGTTGTCTATGTTGCACTTCATTGCTATAAACTGCAATGTCACAGCAGTAAAACAAAGGTTGCACATTCTGTACTAGAACCCAGTACCATATGTACTCCAGGCCAGGTTTTCGCAATGGCCAAAGGCATTAATTGAATGTATCCAGATTCTATTTTTGGTTGTCTGCCTCCTAGGTTATCTACTGTGCTTTGTGCAAACCAGATAAACACAGCCATTCCCTGTTTCCATTGTTTGCACTATGCAGCACATCACACAAAAAGTACAATTAAAATGAGAGGAATAAGAAACCAACTTAGTAATGGACACATATAAGTAAAACAAGTGTCTGCTGTCACATGTTAAGATTCTGTACAAATCCAGCACTATTTACTTAATTACTGCATCAAGTTAAGAAATACAAGGATATACCATAATATTGTTAAAGAATGCATTCTAGGTTGAGGATGTACCTTGCAAATGCAGCAGTTGACACAATTTTATTTCAGGCCTAAAATTTCCTTGTCTCTACTCCCATGGTATTGAAGTATGCAGGAAAAAACATAATATAGGCTACATAGATGCTTTATAGCTTGTTGAATAGTTCCACCATACTGAAAATGACCTGCTTATGCTGTAATTAGCACACATGAAAGACATCTGCTGCTCTACTGAATATATCAACTCCATTGATGTTCATTAGTGCATCTATGCACCATTGTGTGCACCAACGCTGAAATAAGGTAAACACAGATTATGCTGTTATTACTTTTATCTGTGCCTGTGATATCACACAAACATGTAGCTCAAAAAGTGAAAGAAAGATTACATACCCTGTACTAGAACCCAGGTCCTTCTATACTCTAGCCCTACACATACAGCTGCTGCCACAGGAATAGTTATGTGACAAGCACTGAGAAACCTTCCTTTCATTCCTCCATTTCCCATGGTTGTGCTAAGCACCACATTGCGCAAACAAGGAAACAAATTAAAAAAGAAATTTTAACAAACAATAAAAAGGATGAAACAGAACTAGTGAAATGTGCACTGCTTACATGCACTTTTGCACTTCAGAGACCTACATGTGCACCTCTGTAAGTGTAACTTGACTCCCCACATGTCATCATTCACTGTTGCCAAGCACTGAACATGAACACTGTGAAAGTGCCTACATGAAGTGAATACCCCTACACGGTTACAGTTTTTTGCAATTCAGCAATTCTAATGAGTTTTGACCTCATTTGTATCTTCACCATGCTGACAGCCCTGAATCTACATTGTTAGTATCTGTGTAGGCAGGGAAACTGAAGGGGAGCCTGATGTTGCACACTCAAGTGAGGGTATTACTCCGGTATATATCTGCACAGAGGAATACAGGTTTTGATACAATTTGACTGTATTCCATCAGATACATAATACATATGCTTACATGACAGTATGAATAGCATGTTTCATGGGGTTTACACTTTTAGCTGTCTACATTAGTTACAAGTACATTCTTCATTTGGGGGTCAGGGAGCAAAGCTGCATTTATGCCATGGCACTTAAAAAGGAATTGTTGCTATTGTTAATCTAATTTTCTAGCATCCACCATGTCTGATACTGTCATAATGTGTGTGGAGTTACATGTTATGGTCAGTTCAGTACAAATCTACAAACCTTTATTTGGTCTTGTTTCCATGTAGTCCCCTTTCCTTGGCTGTATTTGGAAAACTTTCAAATACAAGGGTAACATAAGTATGGAGTCTACACAGTTGCTTTACAGCTTGTTGAATCACTCCACCATGTTGATTTATTTCATTAGCATACAATTCAGCTACTTATGCTGTAATTTGCATGCCATGAAAGTTTCCATGTTTGTGCGTGAGTGCACACCACTATGCAGAATTTACTGAATCTAAAACTATTCGTGGCCACATGCAGATTGCGCCGCAATGCACACATGATCAAAAATAATTGTGTAGGCTTTATTGAATCCCCCCATATTCCTATCACTCATACATTTAGTAAATTCAACATCAAAACTATTATTATTGTCTTCATAAAACTTGTTAAACTGTTCTATCATTCCTTTATAAATAAAAAAAAAATCTATACATCTATAATACTTAAATAGTACCTCCGGGAGAGGTATGATTGTATATGTATTTGATTGTACATGACTTTCTATCAATGTATTTTGCCTATATATTGCTGATACATGCTTGTAGTGTAGATTGGATTTTATGGGACTTTTCATATCTGTAATTTACCTCACTTATGGTTGATATAGGTTAGCTTGTACTATTCTTGTTTGATTGTTAATTTCACTGTGGAGCTTTTCTCCACTGGGCCTCTGCTATAAATAGACCTGCGTCCAGTCGGATTATCCAAACAAACAAATGCAAAATAAATAAAATAAATAACATAAATAAAATAAATAAATAAATGCATTGTTTCTAAAAAGTCATTAGTGTAAAATAATTCAAATTTAACATACCCAATAATGATGGCAGCATAATTTGTGGCAAAGGGAGCAACCATTGCTGTTCCCTGTATTTGTACATACCATTCATCATTGAAAACAAAAAACAAAAAAAAAAAATTCAATTATCCAAAATAAAATGTGTTTTGGGAGCATCCCCATTCAGCACAATATCACTTTTAAACCCATTTTATGTTGCATATAAGTACAGAGACTTTCAACATCAATTGTAATCCAATAATAATTATCCTTCCAGTCTATTCAGAAGAGTCTCTAAGATATGACAATAATTTTTTAATATGTGGTAGCAAATGTATTAATAAAAATAAAAAAAAAGAAGTTTGTAATTAAGTATTATAGATTCATTGACAATCTTATATTTATATGTAAAGGTGGTTTAATTGAAGTAAAGTTATTTTTTGAATGGCTACACAAAAATAGATTTGGTTTTTCCTTCAATGGTTTGCAGGTAGGTAGAAAACTAACATTTTTAGACATCAGTTTATGTGTTGATGATAATAAGTTACTCATATTCGTTTGTAGGAAATTTGAAGATGATGGTAAATATTTGTTTGGCACCAGCTGGCATCCACCACATACTATTTCTTCTCACCCTTATAGATAGGGTCTCAGATTGAAGAGACTATGTAATAATGATAGAGATTTTATTAGAGAAGTAAATAAGATGTGTTTGATGTTTTCATCTTCTAGTAGTCTTGATGCACAATTGACTGAGATTCATGAAAAACTAAAGAAATATGAAGACGAACTTATTGAACATAAAAGTACTAAACTTAACAGAGCTCTCAGAGACTATGAAGGTGGACGTGCTTTTTATGGCACAAAAGGGAATGTAAAAATACACAAGGTAATAGTTCCACTTTAAATAAATCCTTTAATTCATCAAAATGTGTTTCTTTTGAGTCTGACACATCCGGGAATGTCAATTGACTTGGACAGTAATGGTGATCATTTTCCTGCTTTGCCTGCCACCCAGGATCCAGCTAAACTGGTTAAAGACTTTTGTTAGGGAGCCAAGAAATGAGGATGAAGCCCAAAATGACTATAAACGAGGACATATTCAACCAGATGCTGCACAGTCAAGGGACGACATACGACAATTTAAGAAATCTAAATGGTACTGATTTGACTTTAAATTTGGATGTAATTAATATTTCTGGGATCACTTTAACCAATTGTCAGACTAAAGTGCTTAATTATGGACTAAAATTTATTCCTACTGTTATACCTTGTTTATATGAACTTAAATGTGAAGTGTTCAGATTATGTCATAAATTGCATCTTGCTTATTATTTTCATTTTAATAAATATAATGAATGTAATAAATCTGTATTTTTGGGGGATTCTGATAACACTTTTGAAGACAGCTTCCATACTTGTTACTCTGATCTAGATGCTAATATAGTAGAAGATGAAGATTTGAATGCTTACAGTCACTTTAATAGTTCAGAATTTCCATACAAAAGTGATTTTATTCCTCCATACAGACATGACGGTATTAAGCATTTTTCTGAGATGCTGAATCATGCAGTGGAATGTGAATACAATGATTTTATGAGTAATAGACAGGCCATTATATATAATTTAACTGTTCAGGAATAGCGTCATGTTCAATTGCTAGTTAAAAATAAAAATATTGTCATCAAATCTTCTGACAAAGGGGATAAAAGTGTGGTTATGAGTGCTCAGCAATATTTTATTATGTGTATGAAACATTTGGATGATCCGAATACATACAGGATGTGTAATATTAATGAGTATAAAAATGCTATTAGTGAGTTTGAATTTCTTTTACAGAAAGGGTTTTGACTGGGATATTTTTAAATTATGGATTTGGAGAAAAAAAATTAATTGCAAGAATAGTGAATTGGCAGTCTTTTATTATTTACCCCAAATCCATAAATATGTTTCTAAACCCCCCCCCCCCAGGCAGACTCATAGTTTCTGCCAGGAAGTATTGTCTGACAAATATAGCCTTGTTATTACATAACTTTTTAGTACCTTATGTGGTTAAATTACTTTCATATATAAGAGACAGTATGGATTTTTTGGATAAGTTGTCGGAGTTTGAATGGTCAAAAGATGTGTATTTTATTACAGTTGATGTATGCAGTTTATACACTAATATTGAACACAAATGTGGACTTGAGTCAGTAAAATATTTTATTGGAGATACACCCATGAGCAATTATATTTTTGAACTGCTAGATTTTTTTTAAAGAACTACTTCACATTAAATAATTCTATTTTTCATCAACTTCAAGGTATGGCCATGGTGGCATCCTTTGCTCCATGTATGCCAACTTGATGATGGCTTTATATGAACTACAACATTTATATCATGGTGAGTTTTTTAAGAAATTTGTAATTAAGCATTATATTTTCATTGATGATCTTATATTTATATGTAAAGGTAGTTTAACTGAAGTAAAGTTATTTTTTGCACAATATATATTTTACACAATAATAGATTTGGGTTTTCCTTTAATAGTTTGCAGGTAGGTAGAAAATTAACATTTTTAGACATCAATTTATCTGTTATTGATGATAATAAGTTACTCATATCCGTTTATAGGAAATTTGAAGATGGTGGCAAATATTTGTTTGGCACTAACTGCCATCCACCACATATTATTTCTTCTCTCCTTATAGTGAGGGTCTCAGATTGAGGAGACTATGTAATAATGATAGAGATTTTATTTGAGAAATAAATAGGATGTGTTTGATGTTTTCATCTAGAGGATATGATAAAGATAAAATACAAGTATATGTGAATAAAGTTATTAATGGTCTACATGCACCTTCCTGCAGACACAATGAGTATTTTATCAAATATAATGATTATATTGTTAATTTTGATAATATAAAGGATGACAAAAAAAATGCATTTTGTTTCTACCTATGGAATATTTAGCTCTATTTTGATAAAACTAGTGAAATATTATTGGAATATTTGTTTAAATATAAAGATATGGCCCATATTATTTCTCCATTATTAGGTATAGCATATAAAAAAGGTAGAAATTTGAGAGATATCTTAGTCCATAATTATTTTGTGCTGCCTGTTACAAATTCTGTTTCTCTTAGTATTACATCTACATGTACCTACCCTTGTGGCCACTGCAATATATGTAGCTATATTACTAGAACTTTTGTACATATTAATAGTCAGGCTTTTTGTCCATCTCAATTGTTTAATTGTCAGACAGAAGGAATGATTTATGCTTTGCAGTGTTCCTGTGGTTTTACTTATATAGGAGAAAACAAAAGGAAATTTAAATATAGACTGCAGGAACATGTTAGAAATATAGGAATAAAGAAGTGTGAAGTCCTATAGTGAAACATTTTATGGAATTTCAACATTCAAACCCACAAGGTTTGAAAGCTACTGTATTAGAACTGATTCCTAAGGGTTTTTGTTCAGATATTGTATATAAACGAAGATTGTTGTATAAGGAGAGTGTTCTTATGTTTAAATCTAATACTATATCTCCTTTGGGGCTCAATTTAAAGTGCAACTGGAAGCTGCTGCTCTGATTTGATTTAATTGTTTTCAATGGTTAATTGATTTATATTAGTGGGTATGTAAGTAAGGGAGCTGTTTTTGCATTTTATGTACTCCTTCAAGGCTTTGCCAAAGCACAAGAGAACTATTAAACCTGTTTTTGGATACTGGCTGTCACTTTTATTATATTTGTGCTTTTCTGTGCAGTTTCTATGCATTAATAAAAAACCCAATTTGTTCCAAATAACATCCGCACTGTGAAATTATGGGTATTCCACGAAGATTTCCTTTATCTTTATAAACTTTGGGTAAACAATAAATACACAGTATTCTAGGATCACAAACTATTAATTTGTGCATTTGTCTTTCACTTAGGAATTTCAGTCTAACGTTTAGCTGCTGTATCTTTAAATTCCATCTTAGTTGTTAAATATTTATTTTTTCTTGGTTTTCTAGGAATCAAATTATTTTATAAATGTCTCATACACATCTCATAATAAAATTTAAATTTCATCAAAATAATATTATTCTTATCAGATGGTTTAAATGCTAAATTATGATTATGCAGCAATGATTTTATTTATTTATTTATTGGCATTTGATTACTGGGAAAGTGCAACTGGATATTTGCCCATTTTCAGTGGAGGCTCAAGGAGAAAAGCTCCAAAGTATTACAAAAACATTTTAGGAACAATAGATTTACAGTCTTCAAAATAATACATAAACGTCTATAGTTTAAAGAACTATACAAAATTTGACATAATTTGAAAACATTGATTAAGAATAGATGAAACATATAACAATGGTTTAATATTTATTTAAATGTTAGACATGTTATAATGAAATTAAATTCAAGTTAGTAAAATACAAACAAGATCCACAATAAGAAGTGAGAGAAAAAAACAGGGTTATGGTATATTTAGAAAGAGAGCCAGGGAAGTGCCAAGTGAGTGAAATAGATTAAATTAAGAAAGTGAGTGAAAAAAGGGAGAGTAAGGAGGTGCAGGGTATGAAGAGGTTCTTGTTCATATTTAGGGAAATAGTTTATCCTGGGGTTGAGCAAGAAAACAGCCACATTTTGGCTAAGAAGTCTTTCAGAATGTCTTTAAAGGACACTAGGAAGGGTACTGACTTGATAGATACAGGTAAGGAGTTCCAGGCCTTAACCACATGGTATGAGTTTGAAGATAGACAGGAGATTTTGAACATTGGATCATAATGACTGATTGGGAACATAGTTATGAAGAATGTTATTTAGTGCTGGACAAGCAAATGGATGCTGAATAATTTTAAGATGGCAAGAAGCCATGTATATCTTAGTTGATGGGGCACTCTTAATCAATTTAGCCTTTTTATTGCAGTGGTGGCTTCTTTAAGGGAAAGCAAATTTAGCCTGTTTATTTTAGCATTGTTTAACTTTTAATTTTTGTGATACCTGGAGTTTAGTAAGGATAGGAGAACCATATGTTATCAAAAAATGAAATAATCAAATCAATTATATTGTAAAATTTCATAAAATTTCTGTATAGTTTCACTTTTAGTCACAGGTCTAAATACACTTTTTACGTGGGGAATGAAAATATCTAAGTTTGTACTTTTAGAATCACTCATGCTCTCACAAGTTAAAAAAGAGGACTCAGAATCACCAGTATTTTGAAAACTATCATTACCAACATTTTCAACTCCATTTATATTCATGAAGTCTTTCTGATAAAAAAATATTTCTTTAAATGTAACTTACATACCAACACATGCAGTTCCTTTTTTATTGTCATCCCAATATGACAATTTGTGGGAATAAATTTTTGTCCCTTAGATAAAACTGTTACTAATGTATATGACAAAGGCTACGCTGATAAGATAATGTTTTCATCACAAGAAGTCCAACAATTTCTTTCAATCTTATATAAAGCAAAAAAAGTCTGAGGAACAGTTTCTCATATTAACATTTTCATTAAAAGTCACTTTCCTTTTTCATTTACCATATGTCAGCAACACGAAGCTATCAAAACATACCTCATGCCCATCTTTTTTTTACATTGTCCACCTGTCCATTCCTTCCATCCATCCAGTGGATAATTTTGTTTTCCTTTCCAAACATTCCTTTGTTGCTGTGGCGTATCTGCACCATTACTACCACTCATGCCTTATCTTTTTCCATGTCTTCTTACAACCTCTTCCTCTTCTCTGGTGGAAGTGCTATTGTAAACACCATTATTATATTCTCTCCACTTCCTGGGGAAAACTATTTGTTAGCTTTACCAGTCCTTTTCCCTTCCTTGTGCTATAAAAAGGCAATATCATTTTTATAATCCAACAGAATCCCTCAATTTTTTTTTATTTTGAATAGTTCATCTTCCAGCTCCTTGATTTTATCTTCCGTCTCCTTTGCCATTTCTTTAATTTGACCGAGTGGTACCTAATGTTTCATTTGTTGGTACAGTTCATCAATTTCACTTGCTAACTTATGTTTTTAATTTTATCTCTTTCAGTACATATTTGAACTCACTCCACTGCACAACAATGAGCTCATGACTTCCAAAGCTCCTTGAAAACTCTTTATAGTTCATCATTCTCATCAAACAAACTACTTGGGCTTTTAAATGCAAACAAGATCATGGTGTATATCACACTCCTTATACTTTTCTAATGTAAGTCCATTATAATATGTCCTTGTCTCAGTTAGCAAAGGTTTTTGCAACTTATCCCACAATGAATTCCTTGTAGAATTCATTTCTGTACTTTTATTCACTCTTAGACTATCAAACACTTTGTTATGTATCTTATTTCTCTCAACAAACAATTTTACCATAGGATCATCAGATCATTGGAAGCATTTTGTGGTTTTGTGATATCACACAGCTGGGTAACATTTTGTGGTATCAGTTATGCCGATGATGTGAACTGAAGTATACATATTAATAATTATAATATATGTTAATATATTACTCTGACCCATTAATGATGGATTTACTGCATATCAGCAAGTCAAATGGCATCAGAAGTACTTAGTTGAGGGATATAAACCTCTTTTTTAACATCAACAGAACAATTTAGGATATAAGTATATCCCACAGAGCATACCACTGCTCTGAAACAGACTCCCCATCCACATAAAACAAAGTTTATCCCCGTCCATATTCAAGTGCAACTTAGATATATGGATGGCAAACAGAAAATTTACCCCATGACTTCCTCTGTAGTACTAATAAACACAGACAGCTCCTAAATGCTTTATCCCATGCATGGGTACCCCAAAATTAACTATGCTGTGATTCCATTTACTCTATTAGGAGTAATATATAATTATTGACCATGGGATAGGTAAAGCCAGTCTATCAACAAATGGGACAAGTTATTTTAAGCACAAAAAGGTAAACTGGCTAGTCTTAAAATGGCCTAAAACTGCAGCTAGCCTAGTACTTACCTATGAATCTATTAGAATGACTGCAACATGCTATAATTCACTCTTAAAAGGCTGACAGAATGAATAAATGAGAACAAGTTAATATTAAATCTCTACAAATTCATTATTATGCATTTAGAAACTGTTAAATATATAAATATATTAAAGAGGGAAAGAGTTATAATTTAGATATTCAGTGACTATTAGGAGTAAGAAATTTTAGTGGACAGCAAACTGAACATTAATCAATATTTATATCACGTGTAGATTAGCAAGAAATAACATGGGGTAGCCCCTTAAGATCTATTTCAACGAGTAATGCTGCAATATGAGTGCCTGAGCAGGAGGCAGAAAAAAATACAATGTGGTGATCAATGTAGTACTAATATAGTACTGTATGGCTGAGCAGCAAACACATACCACAGCACAGAAGCCATAGATATAACTGCTTCCAAGGCTTCACACTATGGCAAACATGTCACATGATTCTATAAGGTACATAATACAATAGGTAAAATGTTACAAGAGACATTAAGAACAACAGTGTCACTACTCTGGACATGAGACATCAGCATCAGGCTATGATGCCACAGTAATATTTACAGTGTGAAAAAGTAAAAGTAATACAAATGGGCATACTACTATGGGAAGGGCACAGTATGGAAAGGCGGTAAAGAATCAGCCACAGCTGAGAAATAAGGACCAGGGAGTGACAATTAGCAATGATAAATCCAACACCACTTGCATACAGAAGGTGGCAGAAACTACAGCCACTCCCAAATAGATGCAGGCAGGTACAGGTATGCACTAGGATGAAGTATTCCAGGGAATAGGAAAGTTAACAAGAGAAATACCTGCTGCCATCATGTGAACTACAGTACTATATTATATATTACATAAGCAGGTGATATGATACTAGGAGAGTTAAAAATAGAAATACCTGCTGCCATCATGTGCACTATAGTGCTGTATTATATATTCCACAAGCATATCATATGATTCTAGGAGAGTTAACAAGAGAAATACCCACTGTCATCATATGCACTTCAGCACTGTATTATATACTCCACAAGCATATTATATAATGCTATGTAAGCTAACAAGAGAAATACATGCAGCCATCATCATCAAATGATATTACTACTCAGTGCTAGGAATCTAAACAAATAACTTCACTCCCTAGAATTTCTCTTTAACCTAGCGAAAGCTGATGTCTGTGCAGTCACTGAGACATGGTTTAAAGCTGCAAAGAACACACCAACGGTGCAAGGTTATAATGCCTTCTACACATTTAGGCCAGCTACTTCATAGGCAGGGACTAAAGTTTGAGATGTCTTTATTTACATCAAAAGTAAATATATTTATTTAAATATTCAAAGTTCGTCAAACAGGACAATGCACTTGAGCTGCTCCATGTTCAAATCACCATAGGTAAAATCCAATACCACTTCCTTGCAAACTACAGGTCCCCCTCTATGACCCAGGAAACCCATAACATCTATTTAAACTTATTAGAAACATTAACCATCCAACCCAATACCATATTCATGGGTGACTTTAATTACCCCACTATTAAATGGGAATCCTATACAACACCAAATGTACAGGCACAGAGATTCCTGGCATTTGTAAACACAAATTCCCTGGACCAGATAGTCATTACACCAACCAGAGGTGCAACCATACTGGATCTGGTCCTCACTAATATGGGAGACTGCTGCACACCCCCTACTGTAATGCCTTCCCTGGTAAGGTCAGGCCATAAAATTGTCTCCTTTGAAGTAAAAATAAAACCTGGATCCTCAGCTAAACCTGGAATATTCAGGAACTATTCTAAAGCTAATCTTCTGCTATTAAGTGAGAACCTGGCAAAATGTCAAGCCCCCATAAACTCCAAGAACACTGCTGCTAATGCAGAACTGTTCACAGAAACACTGTATAAGCACATTAATAGCTGCATAGAGGCAGCTGTACCAACCAGGAAGAATTGCAGAAATAACTCAAAAAACAAGCTACTCTGGTGGAATCACAAAATGAATAGGCTGTATAACAGGAGGAAGAAAATCATGGCAAAAATTAGGAGGTACAGCACCCAGCAGGATAAAAGCATTCTCATCAAACTAAACAAACAACTCAGAGGACAAATAAAGTCTACCTAAGCCAAATTTGAAGTACATTTGGCCTTCCAGGCCAAGGACAACCACAAAACACTCTTTAGCTATGTCCGCAACATCAAAAGTGGTACACAATTGTATGCAAAGCTCATTGTAGCTAGAGCCACCTATACTGAGCCAGAAGATACAGCAAACCTCCTGGCTGATAAATTCAGCTCCAACTTTACCCCTCTCTCCCCCCCTCAATCTTCCCTCAGGAAATATCATCAAATATAACTCCCTCTATTATCACTAGGGAACAGGTCCTTAATGGTGTCTCTAAGACCAAGAACACTGCATCGATGGGCCGAGACAATATCCCAGGATTCCTTCTAAATAGCATGAAACATGACCTATTATGGCTTCTGGAATTACTGTTTAACTTTAGCCTCCAAACAGGTTTCATTCCTCATGAATGGAGAAAGGCAACAATCATCCCTCTGCACAAAAGTGGGCCATCTATAGACACCGGAAACTACAGATCCATAAGTCTCACTAGTCTTATATGTAAAGCAATGGAAAGAATTATCATGGAGATGATCAATAGAGATATAGTAAACCTCCAGGCACTGGACCCAACCCAGTTTGGTTTCGTGAAGGACAGATCATGCCTACTCAACCTGGTGGACTTCTTTGAGAAGGTCACCAAAGCAATGGATGAGGGCAAAATCATTCACACTGCCTACCTTGACCTGGCCATGGCATTTGACACAATACTCCACTCAGGCATTGTTGGCAAACTCAAGAGGTTAGATACAAATCCATATGTCACCCAATGGACAGCTAAATGGCTCACAGACAGGACCCAGGAAGTTAAAATTGGGGAGTTCACTTCTACAAAGAGGCCAGTCACAAGTGGAGTCTTCAAAGATCAGTCCTTGGACTGCTCCTTTTTGGCACTTACTTTTTTGAAGTCAAGGCCAATGTCAGTGGTCTCTGACTGACCAAATTTGCAGATGATTGCAAATTAGGAGTCATCATTGAATCTCACACTGACACAAATATTCTCCAGGAGAGGCTGACACAGACAAATAACTGGTGTCAGAACCATGGACTAAAACTAAATGCCAAGAAATGCTTAATAGTCTCCTTTGGGAAGTCATCCATCCCTGGTAACTATCATATTGACAACACACTCCTTAGAGTTGACCCAGTAGTCAGGGACTTAGGGACACACATAGACAGTAATCTAGCCTTTGACATTCACGTGTCTACAGTGGTGAGGAAAATCATTCTATTTTGGGCAACTTATAAACAAAGGTATGGCATCCAAGTCCATGGAAGTCATTGTTCCACTGTATTTGGCATTCGATAGACCTATCATTAAGTATAATGCCCCCTTTGGTATGTACCGAACCAGGCATATCTGACAATTGGAATGTCCATAGAGGTTCCTCACTAAAAGAATACAGGGTGTAAGTAAAATGTCCTAAGCAGACCGCCTCAAGGCCCTAACCCTGTATTCTGTCTCCTACAGGCTTTTGAGGGGAGATCTATGCCTGGCATACAGGGCATTGCAAGAGCACACTCTGATGGACCTCCTGCATATCCACAAAACAAACAGCACCAGAATTACCCATTCTAAAGATGTAAACATTGCCTGTGATATAAATAGGGCCTGCTGGAGAGATAAGTATGTATCCCAGAGACTACCCCATTTTTGGATTAGGCTCCTCATCCATGTGAAGCAGAGTTCCTCCCTAACCAAATTCAAGTGCAACTTGGACAATTGGATGGGAAACCAGAAATTCATCCCTGGTTTGGCACTTATGTTTCTAATGGAGATAAATAAACTGTAAATGGTTCACCTCCCAGGCCCATGATTACACTTATCAAGGGTATCAGAACTTCTCATTTGGAATGCATGGCTGTGCTTAAAAAGGCCCTTGTGGTCATTAGCCTAGTAAACACCTATGAACCTATGTGCACTACATTACTGTATTATATATTCTACAAGCATATCATATGATTCTAACAGAGTTGACAAGAGAAATACCCACTCCTATCATGTGCATTACATTACTGTATTATATATTCCACAAGCATATCACACAATTCTAGGAATGTTAACAAGAGAAATACCTGCTACAATCATGTGCACTACACTACTGCATTATATATTCCATAAACATATCATATGATTCAAGGAGAGTTAAAAAACAGAAATACCTTCTGGCATCCTATGCACTACAGCACCATATTACATATTCCACAAGCATATTATATGATTCCAGCAGAGCTAACAAGAGAAATGAATGCCTACTAAACCTGGTTGACTTCTTCGAGACAGTCACCAAGGACATAGATGAGGGGAAGGTAGTTCACACAGCCTACCTTGACCTCGCCAAGGCTTTTGACACCATTCCCCACTCGGGAATTATAGAAAAACTCACCAGCTTGAACATAAACCCCTACGTCATGAGATGGGTTGCCAACTGGCTTACAGACTGAACTGACACGGTAAGAATAGCTGGCTCCAGGTCCAACTCTAAGCCAGTCACAAGTGGTGTCCCACAAGGCGCTGTCCTGGGACCCCTACTGTTCAGCATATACTTCTCAGAAGTACAGGCAAACACAGGAGGACTATGGCTAACCAAGTTTGCTGATGACTACAAACTGGGAGCCATAACTGACTCTCCGGCTGACACGGACATTCTCCAAATGGGCCTTACTGAGACAGACACCCGGTGTCAAAGTCATGGTCTCAAGCTAAATGCCAAAATATGCATAGTCATCCTGTTTGGGAAAAACAAAACACCCATGAATTACTACATAGGTGGCAGCCTCCTTAATACAGAAGATGTAATAAAAGATCTGGGGACCCAGGTAGATAGTAATCTCTCCTTTGACAATCATATTGCCAAAGTAGTTAGGAAATCCTTCTATGTAGCCCATCTAATTACTAAAGGGTTCACATCTAGAAATAAAGAGGTCATAGTGCCCCTCTACTTGTCACTCATCAGACCCATCATAGAGTATAATGCCCCATTTGGGATGTACCTCACAAGACACTTCCAACAGCTGGAAAGACCACAAAAGTACCTCACCAAGAGGATTACTGGTCTCAAACATATGTCCTATGCAGCCCAACTGGAAAAACTCCAGCTGTACTCAGTGGCATATCGCTTACTCAGAGGTAATCTCTGCCTGACTTACAAAGCCATGTCCAACTCAGAATTGATGGACATGCTCCACCTAAAGTAATCCAAGTCACTGCGAGACACTCGCTCTAGTGAGCTAAACCTCACCACAACAATAAATAGAACATGCTGGAGGGATAGATTCCTGTCACAGAGACTCCCCATGCTTTGGAACAAAATTCCTAACTACATTAGGCAGAGCCCCTCACTAACACTCTTCATGAGAAACCTTGACGAGTGGATGGGTAACAGAAAATACAGCCCTGGGATCACTTCATTGGCTCTTCTTGACAGAGGATCAGTTAATTAATCAATGGGGTGGCGAAAGCTGACACACTCTGGCTAGGCTTATAAATGCCCTCGGGCAGATAGCCTAGTACCTACCTATGAACCTATAAATACCCGTTGCCATCATGTGCATTACAGTACTTTATTAAATATTCCACTAACATATATGATTCTAGGAAAGTTAACAAGAGAAATACCTGCTGCCATCATGTGCACTACATTACTGTATTACATATTCCACAAGTATATCATATGATTCTAGGAGAGTTAAAAAAATACCTGCTGCCATCATGTGCACTCCAGTACTGTATTATATATTACACAAGCATATCACATTATTCCAGCAGAGGTAATGCGAGAAATACCTGCTGCCATGATGTGCACTAAAGTACTGTATTATATAATCTGAAGTTGTAAATCTTTATTTATTCTTTACAGTTAGGACCTCGGTTCTGTCCTCGGAAATGATATGGCTGTTTCCCAGCTCACACAGGCCAAAAACTCTCAGCTAAAAACCTACCCACAATGCCCCTCTCCTAGATACTCCAGATCTCATTTGCTGCATTCCTGGTCAGACATGTTAGCCATCTCTCTCAAACTAAGTAGTAATTTGTTGTTTTTATGACAGTTTTTCTTTTAAATTTCAAAAATTTTGGTCAAGTTAGTCTTTTATCACTGTTGCCCATAACCTAGGCCTATTTCCTACCCTTTTTCTTGGTAATTTATTTTTTACCTGTTTTGACTGTCCCTCTCTCCTGTCTTTGACAGGCCCCTTTTACTAGTGGTATTCCTTAACATAACTCCACTGTTATTTCTTACTTAAATTTTTTTTCTACAGGATAGTATTGTTTCATTTACCATGTCAGACAAAGTTAAGTTGGGTTTTAAACAGTGTGACAAGTGTGGACGTAAGATGCCCAACTCAGATACACATGTTCGTTGTGTCTACTGTTTGGTCCTGGATCATTTGAAGGCTGATTGTGACATTTGTGCAGGTTTTTCTAATCTGACACTAGCAGAACACAAGAATAAACTTATTTTAAAAGGTTTACTCAAGATACCTTTCTCAGAGGCTCTGTCTGGGGCGGAGGTCTCACCCCCTCCTAAGATCAAAAAATATAAGGAAAAACAAAGTCAATCAGTTCCTGCATCTCTGTCAGTTATGGAACCGAGTCGGCTCTGTGCTTTACCAGCGCCCTCAGTGCAGAACTCTTCGGCACCAGGATCTGTGTCCTCTTCCTTGGTGCCGACCATGGTATTCACTACTATCTCGGTTCCAAACACAGCACCGCTGACTTCGGTGTCATCATTGGCTCGGATGACTGTTCATGCCTTGGCTCCATCCTTGTCCATGGTCCAGACAGTTTCCTTGGCTCCATGGTCTCCAAAGACTGTACATACCTTGGCATCATCACTGTCCACAGTGCCGACAGTTTCCTCAGCTCCATGGGCTCCAGTGACTGTACATGCCTCTGCACCATCCCCGTTCATGGTGCCAACAGCTTCTTCAGCTCCATGGGCTCCGACGACTGTACATGCCTTGGAACTATCCCCGGCCATGGTGCTGATAGTTTCTTTGACTCCATTGGCTCCAAAATCCAATTACCTGCCAAGGACAAGATATTCTCCTACTTGCAATCCTTTCTTGGGAGAGAGGTTTAGTCCCTTTCTAGAAAGACCTGATTCCCCTTCTGCAGCCTGTTTTAGATCCACTAGGAGTTTTTCTGAGTTAGACCTAGTGTGGGTTGTGGACCAGCTTCTGGCAGCTAGGGGATTGCCCATTCCAGCCAGTCTGGTGATGGATAGGGCTCTTCACTCCAAAGGCTCACAACCAGCCCCTAGGACACCAGTATCAGAAGCCCCTGTGAAGGGAACCCCTTCTCTGGAGTCCTCTTCAGAAGATCCCACTGAAGAGCCACCCCTGAAGAAACAGTGCAAGAGGAAGGATCTTGACTCCCCGGAGGAATCTATCACAGAAGACACTGATTGTAATGAAGGGGAAGGGTCCCCTCATTCTCCCCCAGATGACATTTCATTCAGAGACATTCTCAAAATCCTCAAACAGCTGGGGGAATGGAAGTCCTCTAACCCTTCTTCTGAGGAATCAGTGTTTCTGCAGGCCTTCCATGCCCAGCCATCTACTTCCTGGGTGACCCCACCAGCGGATGATCTTGTTAAACCAATTGTGCAGTGTGCTTGGAAGGCCACGAACAAGGTAGAACTTGTCCCCCGGAGGCCTGACAAAATTTTATCTACATCTGAAGACCAGTCCCACTGGTCCAAGCAGCTGACAGTTGATTCTATGGTCATGGCGACGGTCACCAAGAGGGAACTGGCAGAAGATAGTTGCACTGTTCATCCTCCAAATAGGGAATCCTGGACCATGGACAGACTAGGAAAGTGGACTTATGCTTCAGCGACTTTCGCCAATCAGTCATTGAATTATCTGGTGCACTTTACTCACCTCCAAAGAGACCTAATTTCTGAAATGGCTTCCTCTTTGGTGCGGGTACTGCCTGATGAGGTGCGTGACACTGTCATCTTGCAGCTAGCTACCCTTGAATTCATCTCAAACTCTTCAATGCGTTTCATGTCTCACACCACTGAGGGGGCAGCTCACACTGCCGCATCTGGTGTTGTCATGAGATGTAATGCTTGGATGCGGTTGTGTGATTTCGCAGACCCTTTTAAATCTTCTTTCGTTAATGTGCCTGTCGATGAATCTGCACTTTTTGGACCCAAGGTATGTGACACACTTGCACGTAGTGAGAAAAATGAAAAGACCTTGTCTGCTGTGGGCATGCGCTTTTCCAACACCCAGAGACCTTACTCCAGAAACCAGAAGGGGGGAAAGATATAGTTCAATAAATCCCAAGGATCCTTTTGTGACACTCATGGTGAGCAATCTCCCCAGGGCAGATGGAGCTACTCATATGGAAGACACCCCTTTTGGGGTAGAAGGATGTTCACGTAACCAGGGAGCTAGAGATTCTTTCTCTGGCAGACCCTACCAGCACTCCTGAGCAGCTGTCAGATTGCTTTCCTCTGGAAGCAGTCGGTGGTTGTTTCTCTCTGCATCTACCAGCCAGGCATCTTATTACTACCGATGTTTGGGTGCAGAGAATAATATCCAGAGGCTACCAAATACCTTTCAACCTAACTCCCAGACCCGTCAGACGAATCTCCAATGTACCACTCAATCAGAGGAGATTAGCGGCCTTAGAAATAGAAAAACTGCTAAGAAAAAGAGTCATCCAACCAGTCCCACCAGAACAGACAGGATCCGGGTTTTACTCAAGGTTCTATTAAGTGCCAAAAAAGACAGGGGACTGGAGACCAATCCTGGATCTCAGCCTACTCAACAAATTTATCAAACCTCAAAAATTCTGGATGGTCACAGTATAGTCCATTCTTCCCTTCCTAGGGAGGGATAACTGGATGTGTTCTATAGACCTGCAGGGAGCGTACTACCACATAAAGATGGATCACTACTCCCGGAGGGTTCTCCGCTTCCAGCTGGGAGCCAATCACTACCAGTTCAGGGCACTGCTATTCGGTCTCTCGACAGCCCCCCTGAGTGTTCACCAAGTGTATGGTAGTTGTGGTAGCTCATCTTTGACTACAAGGATTCCAGGTGTTTCCCTATCTAGATGACTGGCTCCTTACCACTCCGACCAGGAATCTCCTAGTCTGCAGCCTCTCTTACACTCAAGATCTCACTCCCCGCTTAGGGATTACAATCAACAACGACAAATCTCAAATGTCTCCAATGAAGACAATGGAATTTATTGGAGTGGTCTTCAACACAACATCCTGTCAAGCTTCTTTTCCCCCTCACAGGCTTTCAAAAATAAGACACCGAATTCAAGACCTTCTTCCTCACACGTTTGTACCAGCACGTCTTGTACTGCAACTTTTGGGCTCCATGGCAGCTGCCATTACTTTGGTACCACTGGCGAGACTGCACATGAGAATCCTGCAGTGGCTCCTCTCTCCACAATGGTCATTGTTAACCCACCCACTCAACCATATGATATGCCTTACAAACCATTGCAAGGAGGAAATGCTATGGTGGATGGAGCCACAAAAGAATCTTTGGTGTCGACCATTCTGTCTTCCCCAACCCACGGCCACGGTGACCACGGATGCTTCTCTATTAGGGTGGGGGGGACATTTTCAGGGAAAGACTGTACAAGACACCTGGACTCCCCTCGAGGCCAACTTGCACATAAATGTCCTAGAACTGAGGGCAGTTCTCTTAGCATTGCAAGCGTTCCATGCATCTCTGCCTTTAGAGACCATTGTAATTCAGTCAGATAATATGTCAGTCATCTGGTATATCAACAAGCAAGGTGGAACCAGATCTTACCCCCTGTGTCGGGAGGCCATGAGGATTTGGCACTGGGCGATAGCTTCCAATCGCTTTCTTATAGCAATGCATATTCCCAGGAGTTCCAACCTTATTGTGGACAATCTGAGCAGGAACATCTTGATGCCTCACGAATGGTCCCTCAGTCCTTCTAGTAGTACTCACCTCAGCGAGAAGAGTATAAGAGCTGCAGGCCTTGAGTGTCAGGAGTCCTTACTTGATCTTCCACATGGATAGGGTGTCCCTTCGTACTGACCCTTCTTTCTTGCCCAAGGTCATTTCTGTTTTTTCCATTAATCAATCTATTAACCTGCTGGTTTTCTTCCCAAGGCATCCTAATAGAGGGGAGTATCTTTTGCACACCCTTGATGTGCACCGACAGCTTCGTTTTTATTTGGACAGGACTAAATCTTTCAGGAGAATAGACTAATTGTTTGTGGCCTTTGCAGGACCCAGATTGGGTAAACCTGTTTCCAAAGTGACTTTATCCTCTTAGCTTAGAAACATCATTACCTTTATCTACCAACAGAATAAGCTACCCTTACCTTCCAGAATAAAGGCTCATTCTACCAGATCTATGGCTACCTCTGTAGCTTTTCATTCCAGAGCCTCTATGTATGATATATGCGCAGCAGCCATGTGGGCAAGACCTCATACCTTCATATATCATTACAAATTGGATTTGGCCTCCAGGAGATGAGCATCTTTTGGCTCTATGATGCTCAGGAATATCCTTCCTTAGGGCCACCAAGGACTCAAGTAGCTGGAGACTCGGTCCTAACTGTAAAGAATAAATAAAGATTTACAACTTCAGATAAAGAAGTTATGTCTTACCATAACATTCCATCTGAGTTGTAGATCTTTATTCATTCTTTACTTCCCGCCCTCCTTCCCCCTGCCTGGACTCCTGGTGGACCTCAGGTACTCCTGGTTAGGGTATCTGCTCAGACAGAGCCTCCTACTTTTCCTATTACTACATATTTATCTAGGGTGGGCAAACTCAATCTAGAGTATCTAGGTGAGGGGCATTGTGGGTAGGTTCTTAGCTCTTGGCTTGCACGAGCTGGGAAATGGCAGTATTGGTTTTGAGGATGGAACCGAGGTCCTAATTGTAAAGAATGAATAAAGATCTACAACTCAGATGGAACGTTATGGTAAGACATAAGTTTCTTTTCCACAAACCTATGCTCTGAAAACAAACAACTCCTAACTGTCTACATTTCAAACAAAACAGCTGGACAGTGCCTATTCTCTCATGCCACCACCAAGCTCTGGAACTCTCTGGCAACAGATATTTCTATCACTGAGAGCTTTAACAACTTCAAACACACCCTAAAAAAACATTTTCTCTGTCATCAGACCTGCCCTTGCTCTTTCCCTAACAGGTGAACCCCATTCACTCTCTAGGGGCTTTCCTTTCTACCCCTAAAACAGGAATTTCATCTACTAACCACTGGCATATTGGACTAACAGACTTTCCATATTTCTGCACCCTTAACTTTCCCATCCTTCTAAGCATCTACTTGCATCTAATCTTCTGATCCTCAGTCTTTAACTTACTCCTTCCTGATGGATATAAAAAAAAAGTTTGCAATCTATTATTGTATCTACCTCTCTGTACTTATTTAGTATTCAATTATTATTAATGTGTGCTTTAATACTTGTTTTTATCTTGTTCATGTAAATTGTCTTAACTTTCATGTATCATTTGAAGGTTTCTTCCCGGGACTCTGCTGAAAATGGGTTCCTCACCCAGTTGGACTTTCACGGTAAACAAATGTTAAATAAATAAATAAATGTCATATGATTCTAGGAGAGTTAACAAGAGAAATACCCACTGCCATCATGTGTACTACAGTACTGTATTATATATTCCACAAGCATATCATATGATTCTAGGAGAGTTAACAAATGACATATCTGCTGCCATCATGTGCACTACAGTACTGTATTATATATTCCACAAACATATTAAATTATTTTGTGGTAGGAAACAACACTGGACATGGCATAGCTCAGTTTAAGAAAAAATAAAGGTCTTGAAATCAATTTAATAGTATAAATATTTTTGTTACCAGAATTTATTTGCTTAGCCTGGCACATTCCTACACTAAGCTAGAATTAGCATATATCAGAATTTCAAAAACTGATACTAGATGATATATTGGGTTCAAAAAAACTTAATTAGCTAGAAGAATATTATTTGTCACAATTATGTACAGAAACATAGGTATACAAAATCTAACAGAGTATGTGAAAATGACAGCCATGGTTTAGATGTCCGAGGCCAAATAATAACCCTCTTCATTCTGGAGGCAACCAGAAATAGTAGTTATTATGGAAATCATTAATTGCGATCACTAGGCAAGAAAGGAGAACATTATGGGATACAAATGATATGGAAAAAAGAAGTTATGTACTTACCATAACTTTCCATGTGTGTTGTCCATCTCAACCTTTATTCTCACTGAAGGGTCCGCTCAATGTGTCAGATCCTTCTCAGCCTTTTCAATAACTCAGGCTCTTCAGCAAAGCTCATGAGCCTCCTTTCTTATCCATAATGCAGTTCCCCAACTTTCACATACATTAACTAGAGTCTCTTTCTAGGACAATGTCACTATCTCTGAGGCTATGGAGATCCATGAAACTAATGTCCACTCGGTCTTCCAGGAGTTCTGGAAGGGGCATGGAGGGTGGGTTGTGAGAATAAAGGTCGAGATGGACAATACACATGGAATGTTATGGTAAATATATTTTATTTTACTTATTTATTTATTTATTTATTTATTTTACAGTTATTGACCGTGAGTGTCCGGTTGAGCTATTGCCCTTTTTCACTGGAGGCCCAGGGAGAAAAGCTCCAAAGATGTACAAGGCAATAAAAATAACAATACAGATACATTTCAGTAAAAATAGCAATAGAGAATTTTGGTAGTTAAAATATGTAAGCTACATGCATGTATATTGTTGACAGATAAAACAGTACTATAAACAAAAAGGAGAATGTTACAAAAGTAGAATAAGTTGCATGTTTTGGTTTAAAAAGAGAGTTGAATAAATATAAGGTTTTATATGCAGATTAGCAGAAACTAAAAAGGTTGCATAAGAATTTCAGGGAGCAGAGTATAGAAGAAGCTTTGGAGGTTGCATAGGAAGCATAGGATGAAGTAGTTAATGATAAGTTTTAGTAAGTTAGTTTGTCTGTACTATAAAGGTAGGTAATAATCAGGGAGGGTGAGTACAATGACAGGACCAGTGTTTTTTAAAGTGGTCTTTGGTTGCTAGCTTAAATTATTTGGATGACTCAGGGACCTTATTTCTAGTGGGAGTTTGTTCAATGCAATAGAGGGATAGTAGCTATATAAGTTGCACCCTGTGTTGGATTTGGGTTTATGGATTTTTAGTAGGTCTTGAGTTGAGCTTCAGAGAAGTCTGGTAGGAGAGTAGTGAGAGATGAGAGAAGATAGACTTGGGCAGAAATCAGGCTGATATAGGATGGGGTGTATGATTTGGAGTTGAGATTGTAGGAACAGGTGAGGTAGTTCAAGCCAGTTCAGGTATTTTATGGAGAGACAGTGGTGAGATGTATATGTTTGTTGGGCTGCAAATCTAGCTGTTTTGTGGTAGGTTAGTTCTAATTTGGTAAGTAGAGAGGAGTTCAGATTTGTGAATATTTGGGAACAATAGGTTAAGCATGGTAGAAGGTAGGCATGGGTAAGAGAAATCCTAGCTTCAGTAGTTAGGAATTTGTTGTTCCTGTACAGTAGTCCTAGCTTTTGGTGGGTTTTTTGATACAATTTTTAATGTTAAGATCGAATTTTGGTTGGTTGTCAATGGTAATGCCAATGAGTTTTGTGCTAGTTTCAACTTCTATAGGAGTATTGTTTAGGGACCTTATGGAGAAAGAAAGTTTAATGTGGTTTGCAGATTTAGGTAGAAAGAGTAGTAATTTTGTTTTCTTAGGGTTGAGGATGAGCTGATTATTAGTGAGACATGTCTCTACTGAGTTGAAAGATGTCTGGGTATTTGTCAGGAGTTCTAAGGGGGAATTAGCAATAGTTATGAGTGTAGAGTCATCTGCATATTTGACAATGTTAGATTGAGGACAAGAGGAGTGGAATGAGTTGGTGAAGATATTAAAGAGTAGAGGTCCAAGAATGGAACCTTGGGGAACACCAATTTTTACAGAGAGAGGGTAGATAGTGCTGAGTCCCATTGTACTGACTGCAGCCTATCAGAGAGATAACTAGAGAACCATGCAACTGTATCAGGGGAGAAGTTTAGGTCTACAAGTTTACTAAGTAGCACAGTGTGTGAGACAGTATCAAAAGCCTTAGAAAGATCAGGTCAAGGAATAGACAGGATATGAGTTTGTAATCATCTTTAGCCAGGGCTAAGGTGTTGAGAAATGAGTAAAGCTGTGGTTGTACTATGCTTGAGATGGAAGCCATGCTGTGTTGGAGTGAGAAGTTTTTCTTGTAAGAGATAATGCATAACTTGTTTGTGTGATTCTGGAGAGAGGGGAGATGATAGCCATAGGTCTGAAATTAGATATTTCTGTGGAGTTACCTCCTTTATGAATAGGAAGAGTGTAAAACTGTTTCTAGATAGAAGGAACTTTAGACTCAGAGATGGAGCAATTGATAAGTATAGATACAGCCATAGCAATGGAGTGTGCAGCAATCAGGACAAAGTAAGAAGGAATATTGTTTGCTGATACAGAGCATGGTTTGAGCTTTGAGAGTAGAGTTCTGATATAGTCAGTGGAGACAGGTTTGAGAGAGAAGGAATTTACTGAGATAGTGGTTGAGGGGTGTATAGGGAGGTTTAAAGTGTTGTTGTCTGAGAGGTTGGGGCTAAATAGTTTGGAAATGGATTCGATAATGTAGGTGTTGAAGATATTTTCAGTTTCTTCAGGTGACAATCCCTTAAAGTGCTACAACCTACCTCCCACTATTCATTATCTATCAGCACCCATCCCTGTATACTTACCTACACACAATACTTCTACAATGTCACCTAACACTACCTATATACACTTTAAACCCTTACTCCTACTATCACTCCTACCTATTTTAGCTATACCCTATCTACTTACTTTCTATGAACACCTCAACTACCTACACTTTCATAACCCAATGAAACAAACCTCCACACTAACGCTCATCATCTCTCATAGCCACAATTACACATTCTATCCACCAAAGTATTTATCATCCAAATTTCATAGGCTCACTCACATCACATACTACAGCCCTAGAGCTAGAAAACCCCAGAACCTAATATGTAAAGGTTTAATACTCACTCTGGCAATACAAGTCCACTCTCTAATTGATGGTGACATACACCCAAATCCTGGCCCAAATTCTACCACTACCATCAAGCCTAGCACCCCAAATTCTACTAATGCACATCTGGTCAACAGACCCTCCAACTCTCTCCTGATAGCCATCTCAATATTCGAAGCATAAACAATAAAGTTGCCCACCTACACGCCCTCATGGATGTACATTCATTTAACATCCTCTGCCTCTCTGAAACATGGCTCAAGCCAACGATACAAGATACTACAGTTATTGCCCCAGGTTACAGTATCCTGAGACTTGACCATAACTCTAAGAAAGGTTGAAGTGTAGCAGTCTTATATAAATCTGAATTACAAGTCACCTCTGTTGACTCTAAACCTCCCCTAACTAGCAATGCAGAAATTCTTATCTCCAAAGTTCAACTTAACAAATGTAAATCCATTTATATAATCTGTATTTACCTTCCCTCAGGCAACAATACCAACACCTTAGAGGCTATCCTAAGTTGGCTGTCCACCACCTACCCAAAAGAAACCATAATTCTTGGTGACTTTAATATAAACTGGATGTCTTCAACATCAGAACGGCTTTCTACCCACATCAACCTACACGGTTATACACAAACCATTACAGCCCCCACTAGAATCAATAAACATAATAATAATGACAGCACCCTAGATTGGATTCTCACAAACAGTCAAAACCAATCTTACAAAGTAGGGACCCTCCCAGAAGATATAAGTGATCACTCACTCACCTTCTTAATCGGGTATAAGACTGACACCCCAAACCCAACCATATATAAGAAAATAAGATCTAATAAAAATTTTAACCCTGACAGCTTTCAAAAAGAACTCGTAGCTTGAGACTGGTCACCCCGAAACACCTACCATTAGAAAAAGCCATTAAATACTTTAACTCTAAATTTTTAACCATTCTAGGCTACCATGCCCCAACTTGTATAGTAAGAAGTAGGTCTAAATCAGCCCCTTGGCTCTCCAAAACTACCAAACAAAAACTCTTCCATAGAAACAAATTCTGGGCTAGCTGGCATACAACCAAAAACTTGGCAGATCAACTAAAATGTAGACAATTAAGAAATTAAACTAAAAAAGCCATGTTGTCAGATAAAAGAAACTTTTACTGTCACCTCCAACAAACCCACCAAAATAAACCTCAAAAATTCTGGTCAGGTATCAATAAACTTTTGCATCCAGGTTGCTCAATCACACTCACCCACTCAGGCTCCAATCTCCACAGCCCTAACCAAATTGCTAATTCTTTTAACACTTTCTTCACAGACACCATTCAATCTTTGGCCAATCAGCTATCCCCTGACACTGCATCTCCTTCCAATATTATCCCTAACAGCCCCCCAATATTTCAATTCCAAACCGTTCCTACATCCTTTGTCTGCACCCTTATTAAGAAACTTAAACCCAGCACCCTCTCTGCAGATCTATTACCTGGAGAATACTTGCAAAAAGCAGCCAAAGCTATTGCCTGCCCCATATCCACCCTCATTAACAGAACTATTTCTGAAGGAACTATTCCATCAATCTGGAAAATCTCACATATCATCCCCCTGCATAAAGGTGGTAATTCCAAAGATTTTTCTAACTATAGGCCTATAGCCATATTATCCCCACTGGCAAAAATTATGGAGAAGTGCATTCATAAGCAACTATTAAACCACCTCCTATAAAACAACCTAGTAGCTACCTGCTAACATGGATTCAGACCATTTCATAGCACATCTTCTGCTCTTCTTATTTATTTATTTTTTTTTATTTTACATTTGTTGACTGGGCTAGTCTAGCTGGATACATGTCCATTTTCAGAAGAGGCCCGGGGAGAAAAGCTCCACAAAAGGACAACAGATATTATGCTTGTTATACAAAAGAATAAAACGTACAAGTAATTACATTGTTATGAAAAAAGAAATATATATGTAAAAAAAATATATATATATATTTTTTTCCTCTCTCTCTCTCACATTATTAGTAAAATTGGAAAAACAACAGCGCTAAAGAAAAGTTAGTTAAGATTAAACAGTGTGGAAGATGGAAAAGGAGAAAAAAGTTTAATCAGGGTTAGTACAAGGGCAGAGCCATTGGGAATTTAACCAGATTATAAGATGCTTCTTGAAAGTATTTAATGAGGTCATTGCAGTAATTTCCCTAGGAAGTTTGTTCCAGACAGGTGCAATACAGTTGGCAAATAGACTATTCCCAGCTTTGTTGTTGGATTTGAAAGAGTCTGCTAGAAGCTTGGTGGCAGAGCGTAAGGAAGAGATGTTTTTATAAGGTGTAATAAGAGAGCTAAGTATAGTAGTATTTGAAGGCTGATAGAAGATTTTGTGGGTGATGGTTAATTGCTTAAGTAGAATCTGATTATGAAGTTCGAGCCAGCCTAGTTGTTCAAGATTAGAGCAATGATGGGTGCAAAAGGGGGTTCCTGTTGCAAATCTGGCTATATTATTGTATGCTGTTGCTAGTTTATTGTAATTAGCTTTAGATAAGTTTGAAAAGATAGGTGAGGCATACAGAAGAGTGGATAGTAGGTATGTTTGTGCTATAGTGCTTCTGGCTAAGATTGTGAGGTAGGGTTTAAGCCTATAGCGTGATCCAAGTTTTCTATTGACTGACTTGATGGTTAAGTTAATATGGGAATCAAAGTTAAGATGGTGGTCAATTGTGACCCCAAGGAGTTTGGTAGTGGGTTCTGGGGATGTTACAGTGCCATTATTAGAAGTTATGTTAAATGTAAAAGAAGATGATTTCTGTGTAGCTGTAAAAAGTAATAATGTAGTCTTTTTGGGGTTCAGTAAGAGGCAATATTGGCGAAACCAGTTTTCAGCTGCTGTAAAGACTTTTTGTGTAGTAACTTGAAGCTCAGTTGGGGAGGAAGCTGAACATATCAGTGTAGAGTCATCAGCATATTGAATACAGATGGAGTATGGAATGGACTGATGTAGATTGTTGATAAAGATGGAAAAAAGGAGAGGTTCAAGTATTGAGCCTTGTGGTACTCCTATTTTGATTGGAAGGAGAGAGGATAAGTGATTTTCCCAAAGTACTGCTTGTTGTCTATTATTCAAGTAGGAATAAAACCACTGGATAGTCGGAGAGTCTAAGTTAAATGATTGCAGGATATTTAGTAAGAGAGGATGGTTAACCATATCAAAGGCCTTTGAGAGGTCTAAAAATAGAGCTGAGGACAGTAAGTTGTTGTTCCAGTTTTTATTAATATTGTCAGTGAATGATAATAGAGCAGTGGTGGTACTGTGTTGAGGTCTAAAGCCATGTTGGCAGTCTGCTAGAAGATTGTTTTGGAGGAGATGATCAAGTAATTGCCTATGAACACATTTTTCCATGATTTTAGCTAGTGGAGAAAGAAGAGCTATGGGACGGATGTTAGAGAGCTCGTTCGAGTTACCACCCTTATGAAGTGGAATGATGTGAGAGACCTTCCAGAGGGTAGGAATAGTTTCTTCAGTTATAGTTCAGTTTATTAAAATGGAGACAGGAAAGGCTAGTGCTTTGGCTCCTATATGTAGGTACTCAGCTGGGATGAGGTCAGCTGAGGGGGTGCATGGTTTAAGTTTGGTAAGTAAGGTATAGATGAGGTCTGTCGAGACAGGTTGTAATTTGAAAGAGGGGGGTTTATCATTAAGGAAGTGAGGTACTTGAGTGGATTTTGGAGATAAAGTTGATGCCAGGGTAGTGACAGTGTCTAAGAAAAATGAGTTGAAAGTGTCAGCAATTTGTTTGGGTGTAGTTTGAGTGAGGTTAGAGGGAGTTGGTGTTTTGGAATGGCCAGGGTGAAGAAGTTTGTTAATACCTGCCCAGAATTTTTGAGGATTTTGACGTTGAGAGCATTGGAATTCCCAATAGTAATTTTTTTTTATCTTGGAATATTAGTTTCTTTGTTTCGTTTCTAAGTTGTTTAAAGATTATGTGGTCAGCTGGGTTTTTGGTAGTTCTCCATTTGTTCCAAGTCTTATTTCTAAGTAGCATTTTTTGTTTGGGTTCTTTAGATAACCAGGGAGCAGTCTTAGCTTTGGTTTTTATTAGTCTTTTGGGGGCATGGAGGTTGAGAATTTGGAGGAATTTGTTGCTGAAATATGAAACAGCCTCATCAAGAGGTAAATATTTTAGAGGAGACCAATTACAAGCTTTGAGTTCTAGGTGGAATTCGGCTTGTTTGAAATTTGTTTTGTTCCTGGTAGTTCTGAGTTGAATATTATTGGCTATATGGCTCTTTAGTCTGTTGATGAAAGTGATTAAATGGTCACTAATATTATCCGGTAGTGTTCCTGTGGTATAGGTCATTGGGTTGCAATTAACTAGTATCCAGTCCAGGATGCTCTGTTTAGAGCTGGTTTTGTCTATTCTTGTAGGGATGGTAATCAGTTGATGAAAGCCATAGAGATTTATATGTGAAGAGGGTATTTGGGAAATACAAGAATTCCAGTCAATATTAAAGTCTCCTAGTAGTATAGTTTCCTGAGGGAAGGAGGTTGAGAGCCAGCTAAGAAGGTTTTCAAGGGTGTTAATGTTATTTCCTGGTGGAATGTAACAGCAAATGATATAGATGGATTTATTTGTATTCAATTGTAATTTGGTCATTAAGATTTCACTATTGCATAGTGAGGGAGGTTTGGTATCTAGTAGGGTAACCAGTAGTTCAGTTTTGTAAAGTACTGCTACCCCTCCACCCTTTTTGATATTGCGGTCAAGTCTAATGATATTATATCCTGGTGGTATTATGTCAATGTCTTTGGTGTCTGCCTTTAGCCAGGTTTCAGTTAGGCAAAGGATATCAAAGGAGTATACGTCAAGGAGGGCATGGAGTTGAGTTGTTTTATTATTCAGGCTACGAATATTAAGGTGGGCTATCTGAAGGGAAGTGGGGCTGGAGGGAAGACTATAATAAGTTGCCTGTTTAATTTAATTGAGGGGATAGTAGGGTAATAGGTATTTGGGCCTGGATTGGGGTGAATGTCGCCATAAGTGAATAAAAGTTGTTGGTGACTATAGGTATGTTTGCAAAGTTTGGAAAGTAATGGCAAAGGCTTCACAAGTTGAAAAAAACTGATATGTGTTGCTCTGTGGTATTGAGGATTAAGGTATGAAGAAGATGAGGTAATGTTGCAGTGAGATCGTTGGGTGTATTCATAATGGGTGTTAGTTTGTTTTGCTGTAAGATGGGATAGAGTAAGCTTTCTATTTTCATAGAAGGTAAGGGAGTAGGAGATGAGAAGAGTATTTAGGAGTAGGATGGAGTAGAGAAGGATGTTATATTTGGAAATGCTTGGGTTATACATAGTAAGTGAAGGTGTGGTCAAGGAAACAGGAATAGGATGGCCAGGGGATAGGGAAATAGTAGGGTAAAGCTAATTAATCTTGTTATCTTATAGGTTGATGTAGCACTGGATTCGGGTGTGGAGATAGAGAGGTAATAGTGTGGAGCTAATTAAGTCTGAGATGTTATTGGTGGAAATAGTAGTGGGATGGGTTATAAACGTATAAGTGTATGGCCACTGGGGTGGGTGGGAATTGGGGGTAGGGTGGGGGAGAGGAGTTAGCCCGCAGGGCAAACGGAGCAGGTAGAGCAAGGAAAGGTAAGTTGCACAAGAAACAATCAGTTAGCTTGATTGTGAGGTGGGTCAGAGAGACCTGGAGGGAAGTTAGAGTGTACAGACTAAGCTAATACAATCTTCTTCCCTTCACCGATGTCATTAATAAAAATTGTAATAATGATACTCCATCCTAAGCCCTCTTCATTGATCTGTCAAAAGCCTTCAACATGGTCAATCACCAGCTACTCATAAACATACTTAGAAACTTCTCACTGGATCCACTTGCTATACAATGGTTCCAATCCTATCTAAATAACAGGCAACAGGCTGGAGAATAACTTGTCTTCCCACCTCCCAATTGTCCTTGGTGTTCCTCAAGGCTCCATATTGGGTCCTCTCCTCTTTTCTACTTTTACTAACGACCTACACTCTGTATTACCTCAAGCTACCTGTATCCAATATGCGGATGATTACACACTAATATGCTCAGCCTCTTCACTATCAGAACTTCAGTCCCTAACCCAAGACACGTTTAGCACAGTAGAGAATTGGCTTCTTCACCGATGTCTTATCCTGAACCCAAAAAAAATAAAAATGCTACTATTTACTCCCACCCACAGAGCCCCCTCACTGAATTTCACAGTCACATCTAGCAATGGTGCAATCATATCTCCCGACTCTACTACAAAACTACTTGGAGTACTAATCGATAACGACCTCACCTTCGAGCCCCATATTAACAACATTATAAAAAAGTAAACAAGAAACAAGGTCCCCTCTATAGGATGAAACCCTTTCTTACATTATTAGCCAGGACCACCATTTCCCAGACCAACCTAATCTCAACCCTACTATATGCGTCCCCTATCTATACCAAGCTATGCAAAAACATTCTGAAAAAGTTGGCTAGCTCCTACAATAATATTGCCCGATTTGCAACTGGGTTTACCTATAAAACCCATCATTGTACCAATCTTAATCAACTAGGATGGTTAGAATTGCCAAATCTTATTCTATCAAACCAGCTAACTATTGCCCATAAGATACTGTTTCATCCTACAACTACTCCAATACTAACTAATCTAATCACCCCCTACAATAACCTGAAGACCCTGTGCTCATCAAATAAATTAATGGTAAAGATAAGTAAAATAATCTGGCTGGAGACTCTCTATTCTCTAACACAGTGGGTAAAACCTGGAACTCTCTCCCTACTGATCTAACCTCCTTACCTTCAACAGCCCTATTTAAATCCAAACTCAAACTATACCTTAAATTGCACTGGCTATGCTCCTGTGCAAACCTAGACTAAGTACCTCCACTGTCTCCAGACACTAATCTTCTCACTCACACAAACTAGTTATTCTTTTTTACTAACATTAATGTGTGTATAACCTTTTTAAAGTTCAAATAGGGCTCAATTTCACTTACCTTATATTTTGTTGTATGTATATCCATATGTGTTATGTAGCTTGGAATGTTTTTTTCCTTACTCTTAAGCTAAAATGTAACATACTATTATAATTTGCTAAATCTTAGTAATGTACTTATGTTATTGTGATTCTGTTCTGAAGTGTGGAGCTTTTCTCCCTGGGCCTTCACTGAAAATGGACATTTATCCAGTTGGACTAGCCCGGTCAACAAATGTAAAATAAAATAAATAAATAAACTTGTCAGGACATGAGTTTGGTGAAGGTGGGTTACCTGGATGTAGTATTTGGTTTATAGCATTCCAGAATTTTTTTGGATCAGATTTTAATGTTTTGGGGGGATTATAATAAAAGTCTTTTTTGTCTTTGTTGATAAGTTTTTTTTGTCTGATTTCTAAGTTCTTTATACTTTAGGCGGTCGGCTGGAAGTTTGGTTTGTACCCATGTTTTCCATGCCCTATCTCTGGATTTCATAAGGGTATGGGTGGTTTTAGTTAGCCAGAGTGAAATGTTTGCCTTTAATCTAACTTTTTTCAGTGGGGCTAGAGAATTTAAAATGTTAGGAAAGTTGAATTGAAGGCATTTACTGCTTTGTTGAGTGGGAGTTGAGTAAGGAAATTCCAGTTAATTCCAAAGAGGAGGGTTTTAAATGTGTCTGGGATAAAGGTTGAATGTTTGCGGCAGGTGATAAGCCGGTGTGGTTTGGGGGGGTAGCTGATGTATCATTGCACTTTTATAGGTGAGTGGTCGCTCAGGGCATCAGGTAGAGTTTCAGGGTTATGGTATTTGCTGGAGTTAGAAACAAGTATCCAATCTATCAAGCAGCTTAAAGAATGAGATTTATAGTACGGGTAGGTTTGGAGATTAGTTGTGTAAATCCATGGAGGTTTATGTGTTGTGGAGGGTTTGGATTATTAAGGTTATGGGAATTAATATTTACATCTCCAAGAAGGATAGTTTCATTAGGGAAATTTAGGGAGAGATATGACAATATATTTTCCATTAAGGGGATGTTGTACCCTGGTGGAATGTATATGGCTACTACTGTGATGGTAGTAAAGTCATTGGGTTTGAGGTTTGCTTTTAGTATTTCAGCAGGTGTAATGGAGGGAACTGGTTCTTTAGGAAGGGAGAGAGTGAGGTAGTTAGAATAAACTGAAGCAAGACCTCTGCCTTTTTTCTTTAAGCAATCTTAGTGAACTTTATTATAACCTGGAGGAAGAACGTCTTTAATTTGGTTTTGAAGTTTAAGCCAAGTTTCTGTGACAGAAGTACATAACTTCTTTATGTGTTGTCAATCTTGCCTTTATTCTCACTGATGGGACTGCATCCCAAGCAACCAAATTCCTGGGTGACTCATGGGAAAATATTCTTCAGAAGCATAGAACCAAATAAAGCTCTACTCCTGGAGGCCAAATTCACTTTGTAATGAGTGATAAACATATGCGGTTTAGGCCATGTTGCTGCAGCAGCACAGATATTGTCCCAGGGTAGCCTTGCTTGAAAAGCTGCTGATGCTGCTACTGATCTGGTGGAGTGTGCTTTAACAGGAAAGGGGAGTGGCTTGGTTTTGGAACTGTAGAAGTACTATATACAAAAGGTGAGCCATCCAGATAATGAAACTTTTGAGAATGGTTGACCTTTCATAGTTTCAGAGTAGGATATGAAAAGTTGATCCAATTTCCTAAACTCTGAAGTTCTGTGCAAGAAGATCTATTTACGTCCAGAAGATGCACGGATATTCATATTTGTTCTCATAATTAGGAAAGAACACTGGTCGCTCAATATCTTGATTTAGGTTACTTTCTGACACAACCTTAGTAAGAAATGAAACATCAGTGCATAAATAAACTCTGTCCTTATGAAAAATTAGGTAAGAGGGTTTGGAAGACAAGGCCTGCAACTCTAATACTGTTCTGGGTGAGGTAATATCTCCCAAGAAGAGTGTTTTTCAAGACAAAGACTTTAAATTACATGTGGCTGAAAGTTTAAAGGGAGAACAAATGATATTTGTTAAAATGAAGTTCAGATCCCATGGAAGAGTTGGGTTCTTGTATGGGGGTCTAATCATCATTGTCATTTCAAAAAGGCTTTACAGACTCTGTGTGACATGATAGTAAAGCTATTTTCTCCTACATGGAAATCTGAAATTGCTGCTAGTCAGACTCTAACAGTAGAAGCAGCCGCACCTTCATGAAAAAGCTTGGTGAGAAATTCTAGGATGGTATACATAGTTGCAGAAAAGGGATCAACCTGGTTATCAGTCGTCCACATTATGAACATATTCCATTTATGCTTCTACAATTTACACTTAGAAGGTTTTATGGGAGGACAACATAATTTGTTTTACCAGAGATGATAGACAGAGAAACCTGGCAATCAAGCTATCAATTTGAGGTTGTGAAGGCTGGGATGTGCCATTCCCAATGGATGAATCAGTAAATCTGGATCTAGGTCCAGAATCCATGGATTCGCCTGAAGATGAGGCTGTAGAAAGGGAAACCAGATTTGACAAGGCCAATAGGGTGCAATCAGGATTATCGTAGTTTCCAACAGACTTGCTTTCTGTTAATAATTTGTGAATCACAGGAATTGGAGGGAAAGCATATAGGAGCCCCAGAGGCCAGTCATGAACAAGTGCACCCCTTGGTGACTCCCCCACAGGGGGGATTAGGGCAAAGTAGTTGCTGCATTTGGCACTGGTGGGTGAAGCAAAAAGGTCACAGCAAGGCTGTCCCCATTTTCGGAAAATCTCTTCCACTACTCTCTGATTGAGGGACCACTCATGCAGCCATAATATGGCCCTGCTCAATTTTCCTGCAATCATGTTGGAGGGGAACCAGGATATGCATTGTAATTAGAAAATGGCTGTAGGATGTTGGCCATTGCTAAATCCTTAGAGCTTCTCGACAAAGGGGATAAGATATGGTTCCCCCTTACTTCTTTATGTACCAGACTACTGACATATTTTCTGACTGAAATGCTATGGTTCCTACAGGGAGAGAGTCCTGAAATGCCTGCAACACCAACATCACTGCTCTCATCTCTAAGATGTTTATGTGCAAGTGTGCCTCATGCCAGGTGCCTTGGACTGTCTTTCCCAGATAATGCCACTCCTCCTATCTTGGAAGCATCCATGGTCACCGTGGCCTGGGGTTGAGGGGGGGGGGTAAAGGGAAGGCCTTGTGACACCGATGGAGAGTGAATCCACCACTAGATATTCTTCCTGCAAGATTTGGTTATGAGCATCTTTTGTTGCATTGGTAATTCCAGTATTGACCACTGTGTGGAAAGCAATCATTGAAGAATCCTCATTTACATGCAAGCTAGAGGAATGAGCATAATAGATGCTGCCATCTTCCCCAAAACCTGTAGTACTTGCTTTGCACTGGCCTGAGTTTTTTGATTAACTGTCTGACATGTAGATGAATATTGTTCATTCTGTTGTGAGGAAGTCTTGCTATGGCAGTGGCTGTATTTATTTCGGCTCCTATAAAGATTAAATTCTGAGATGGCTTTAGAGCAGATTTGTCTTAATTTACAGTAATTCCCAGGGAGGAGCAAAGCTGAAGTGTATAGTCCCTGGCTTGTAGCAGTAGATTACTGGTCGAGGTGGTTATGAGCCAGTCGTCCAAATACGGAAACACCTGGAATCCTCAACGTCTCAAGTGAGCTGCCACTACTGCCATGCATTTGATGAACACTCCGGGGGCTGTAGGGAGACCAAAGGGCAGAGCTAGAAACTGGAAGTGACTGGCTCCTAGCCAGAAGTGCAAAAACCTCCTGGATTGCCTTTCCATCAGAATGTGGTAGTACGCATCCTAAAGGTCTATAAAGCACATCCAGTTGTCTCTTTCCAGGAATGGAAGCATTGACTGCAGTGCCACCATCCAAAACTTGGTTTTCTTCACTGATTTGTTTAGTTTTGAGATCCAATATTGGTCTCCAGTCCCCTGTTTGCTTTGGAACTAAAAATAATCTGGAGTAAGTTCCAGATCCTCTCTAGTCTGAGGGGACTTCTTGGATGACTGTTTTCCTGAGCAACTTTTGAATTTCTAACATTGCTTGTTCCTTTTGACTGGGTGGAATGTCAGGAACAGATTTGTTTATGGGACAGGGGAAAGAGATGGGAATTATATAGCTGCTGGATATTATGTCCAGCACCCATTTGTTGTCGGTAATTTTTTGCCAGGTTTTGAGGTGCAGTGACAATCGTCTCCCACTGCCTCCAGAGACAAGCAGTCAGGCACTCCTTCAGGAGTGCTGAAAGGGTCTGCCAAAGAAGGATTCCCTGGAGCCCTGATTCTCCAGACCTCCTCTGCTGAGAGGGTGGCATCTTCCATTATTGTTCCCCCCTCTGCCCCTGGGGGAACTAACACCCTGTGTATCCTGGTAAGACCACTGAGATTTTCTGAACCATATATTCCCAGTACCATTCTGACCTTTTGGAAATGGTCTGGCAGGAGTGTAAAAATGTACTCCAATGGCAGGCAACATCTTACCCTCTTGCTCACACTGGGTTAGCGTTTCTTTGACTGTGGGCCCAAAGAGAGATGAGCCATCAAAGGGAGCATTAATAAAGGAAGACGTAAAGGGCTCTAGGAAGTCACAAAGGTGTATCCAGGGCTTCCTCCTAATTGAGAAGCCTAAACCACCCTACTCACTCCATCTGTTGCATATGAGATGAGTCTCATGGATGAGTTAACCATCGAGTTGAGGGTAGCGAGCTGTGCATTGATGTTATCTGCCACTGCATCAACTACTGCTCCCTGGGGTCTGAATAGAGAGATGAAAAGTCAGCAAGCAAAGGAGAGTAGTATAGCTGAAATTGAATTCATCCTCAAGTCTTGGTGAGTACCTTCACAAGCTGAACCCCGTTTTCACAAAACCATACCAAGGTGACACTGATATATAGACTGTATTTATATAGCATATATCATGGATAGAAGTAAACACAACTGAAAAACGAACTAGGTCCCAAACAGCAAAGAAAAATATGCAGAAGCACTGAAATCCAATAAACTCTTCTCAACGGGATACAAAAAATCTTCCAAATGTAATGAACAAGTTCTTTTATTGCGATGCCAAACAAACAAAAACTGCACGAACAGGCAAACAGGGTAAAACACAGTATGAGTCAAGCGCTTTCACCCATACTATGACGGGCTTTTTCAAGATGAAAAAGATTGAAAAAGCCCGTCATAGTACAGGTGAAAGCGCTTGACTCATACTGTTTTTCTACTTGGATTTATACTGTGTTTTACCCTGTTTGTCTGTTCGTGCAGTTTTCGTTTGTTTGGCATCGCAATAAAAGAACTTGTTCATTACATTTGGAAGATTTTTTGTATCCCGTTGAGAAGAGTTTATTGGATTTCAGTGCTTCTGCATATGGATAGAAGTAAGTCAAAAACAAAAAAAGATAGCTGGGTGCACAAGACCCAGGATAAAAAAGTGTCCAATCCTAGTAGGCGCACTGGTGCCAGGACTAGAAAAGACGACAGTGTAGATTCCTCAAAACACGAAAAATGTACTACAATGGGCCAGGCCAATCCCAAGGGGAGGATGGCCTCCCTGTTGTAGAAGGAAGTAGTAGTCCACAAAAATCACAAAAACTGATAGGCCAAAGAAGAGCCATAAAGATGATAAAGTGGACTATTGAGGATAAGAAAGAAATTATGTATTGTTACTACAATGTAAAAAGCCCAGAATTTCCAGTCACAAGATATACAAAATGATTAAGAGAGAAATTAGACTAAAGAAAAATACTTCCGCAAGAAAAAATGTCAGAAGCTTCAAATGATAATTTGTGTTCATTAATACAACAGATTTGTGAAAAACAGTATATAGATCAAGAAACCTTGATCTGTTTGAAAAAAGAAGTATCTGAGGAAGTGCAAAAATATAAAGAACAAAATCAAGAGATATTTGAAAAGTATAACAAAGAAATATGGGCATGGAAAAGAAAGAGAGATTTCATATGGTACAATAGTTATGCAAAGGAGAAAGCCAAATTAATCAATGTAAAGAAAGAAGCCCCAAAGATATTTGAAGAGAAATACAGGCAAAGGCATCCATATATGGAAAATTTCACAATAAAAAAAATAATATCACAAAGATGGAATGTAGAAAAGAAGATCAGTAAAGTAGAAGTTAAAAAAATAGAAGTTGAAGTTATAGAGTGCCTGCAAAGTGAAGAATTTGATGTAGAAGGTCTAACACAAGTTACATCACAGCAGGATGGAGCGAGTCCCCTAAGCAGGGAGAAACAGGAAGATCAAGAAACATATGAAGAAGGAATATGGACATGGGAATAAAAAAGAGATTTAATATGGTGTAATATTTATGCAAAGGACAAAGCAAAACTAACCAATACAAAAAGCAGCACCAAAGATATTTGAAGAGAAATACAAACAAAGGAATCCGGACATGGAAAACTTTACAATACAAAACATAAGAAGACAAAGAGGAAAAGTAGAAAAGGAGATTACTAATGGAAAAGTTAAAGAAATAAAAACTGAGGTCAAGGAGTACCTGCAAAGTGAAGGATTTAGTGTAGAACATTTAATTCATAAAGCACCACAACAGGATAGAGTAATGGGTATCCAAATTAAGGGGAAACCAGTGGAACAGGAAGCAATTGGTCAGGTGCCATATGAAGATAATTTGGCGCCTTCCACAGGAAACCAGTATAAATGTTCACTAGACAGCAAGGGAAGGAACAAGAAACTGTGGAAACTCTGATGCAGTGAATGTTGAGGAGTGATAGGCCAGTGAGTTCCCATATGACAGTGCAACAAACGGCACAGGATTAAATTGATAAGAATGTGTCACAGGAAGATGCTATAGAACCTTCTATAGAATGCCCGCAGGAATGTGAAAACAAGGGATGTGCCCTCCATTTGGAAGAAAATGAGCTAAGAGAAGAATTGCTTGATTTAATAGACATGGACAGATATATCAAGATCAATGAAAGAAATACACTGCAGAAGGTTGATAAAACCCCAAAAAGTCATAAGTCTGATAAAACAAATAAACACACTAATTAGGATTGTTCATAGAGATCCATGCAATATAATAGAAGTAAACAGGATATATTACTGTGCAGCTAAATTAATAACTAATAAAATTCTACCACAAGAACACAGAGTAGTGAGGGAAAAGAAGGGGTGAAATTGAATGCCATCATGGAAATATCGAATAGAGAAAATTATAAAGCAAGTAAGAGAAGAAGTGTCACTGTTAGAAGACTATAGAAGAGGGAATAGATCAACAAAAATGCTAAGAAAGATAGATGTGATAAAAGCAATGCACAATATTAAAACAGATCAGGATCTATCATGCACTATCGCAAATAAACTAAAAATTTCAGCACAGGTGGAAAAACATAGAAGATACGCAGAGAAATATAAAGGAAAAGTGCAAAATAAGCAATTTATTGATAACCCAAAAAGGTTTTATAGAGAACTGGGAAATAAGGTAAAAGGAATTGAAAGACCGCCAAAAAAAGAAGAAATAGATACATTTTGGAGAAGAATCTATTAAGATCCTGTGGAACATAACAAAGATGCCAAATGGATAGAAGAAGTAAAAGAAAGAATAAGACGTTTAAAGGTACAGGATATGAACTGGGATGAAGTAACAGCTAGAGAGTTTGAAACAAAGTTAAGAAAAGCCTCTAATTGGAAACCCCAGGCCTAGATGCAGTACCTAACGTCTGGTTAAAAGTATTAACATGAAGATTTAGTCATGAGTAAGAACTATTTATATGCACACCCTGAACAGACACCAACCTGGTTAACAACAGGAAAAACAATGCTCCTACTTAAGAGTGAACCTGCAAGCTACCCTAAAAATTATAGACCAATAACTTGCATTCCAACGACGTATAAACTATACATGGAAATTAACGCAGACAGAGTTCATAGTCATTTAGAAGAAAACCCAATTGTGGCAGTAGAATAAAAGGGCAATAAAAAAGTCATATGGAACAAAGGATCATTTGTTAAATAAAGTCATAGTGGAAAACTGTAAAAAGGGGAAGAATCTAAGTATGGCATGGATTGATTGCAAAAAAACATTTGATAGTATCCCACATTCATGGATAAAAGAGTGCTTAAAAATGTATAAGATACACCCTACACTGATCGACTACATTACAGTGACCATGAATCAGTGGCAGACCACTTTACAATTAAGCCATGATAAAGGATAAATTATTATCCCAGGGATAAAAATTCAAAGGGGGATATTCCATGGTGACGCTTTGTCACCACTGCTGTTCTGCCTTGCCCTTAACCTATTAAGCTGTTTACTTAACAGCTTAGGCCATGGCTGTAATCTGGATCCTGGAAAACAACAAAGTGCAAAGACTTCTCATCTTCTTTTTGTTGATGATTTAAAACTGTATAGCTCATCAGATGAGGAACTGAAAGCACAACTGCAAGTTGTCAAAACTTTTTCAGGTGATATAAGAATATCATTTGGTCTTGATAAATGTACAAAAGTAACCTTTAAAGCAGTAAAACTACAATACCAGGAAAACATCAGTTTGGGACAAGAATGTGATATAAAAGTACTTGGGCAAGGAGGAGTGTATAAATATTTGGGAATTGATGAAGGATCAACAATAAAACATGAGCAAATGTGAATAAAACTTAGTAAGGAATACTTCAGAAGACTTAAATTAATCCTAAAAACAGCACTGACATCTAGGAATAAAATCCAAGCTATAAACCAATTTGCTCTTCCTGTCCTAACTTACAGTTTTGGAGTGATTGACTAGCGCAAAAACATGTTGGATAGATTAGACAAGAAAACAAAAAGGATTCTTCATGCTCACTAAATGATTTATAAAAATCAGTGTATACTGCGGTGGTGGTGCTGCGGTAGCATTGTCGCCTCACAGTTAGACGTTGCCCGTTCAATTCTCAGTTAGAGCTTCTTCTGTGTGGCGACATGCATGAATGGGCATTCCCTCATTGAAGATTGTGCATTAGGCCCAGCAAACCAGCACGCAAAACTCTACTGCCAATCATTAGCAGACCGGAGTTCCGCTGTGGTGACCCCTAACCGGGAAAAGCCGAAAGACACAAAAACGTGTATACCAATATTATATATTCCCTTTTCCAAAGAAAGGATGGGCCTCCTTGAAATTGATTACATGTATAGATCCGCTTTTGTGGGACTCCACACATATCTACTGACCTCACAAGATGCAAATGTAGTGAAAGTTTTGAAACATGAGGAAAATAAATCTAAGATGACTTCTCTGCTTAATCTAGCAGAAGCATATCGGCATCAAGCAGGAATGGAAATCAAACCAGAAGTTGATAAAAATCAGGCAGCAACTGAATGTGCCAAAAAAACAAAAAAAAATATAAGGTGAAGGACCAGATGAGGAGGCAAGAAATGTGGAAAATGTATAAATATAGTTGCAAGTATAGAAAATGTCTGGAAGAACCTCATGTTGATCAGGAATGAATGTAGGAATGGTTAAGGAGAGGTGAATTGAAACCGAGGGATGAAAGGTTAATATTGGCAGCCCAAGATAGCGGGCTACATGCACATGGTTTACAAAGTGCATTGAACATGTGGGAGAAACAGACAAATGTAGTTTTTGTAAAACTGAACTGAAAACAGTTGCACACCTCGTTGCTGGTTGTGAGATACTAATGGCAGAAGGACTGTATATTGAAATGCATAATAATGTGGTAAGATTTGTTGCACTGGGGATTGTGCAAACATTATGATATTGAAGTGGCTAAAAAACACTGGAGACATGAGCCACAAAGCATGACAGAAAATGATGAAGTTTATATCAGATGGGATCATCCATTACCAACAGTTCAAAAGATAGATGCTAGAAAATGAGATATAGTGGTCCGTGAAAAGAAGACAAAAGTAGCATTGATTATCGAAATTGCCACACCCAGCGACTACAGTGTGTTGCATACAGAGAGTCACAAACTCATAAAATATCAGGATTTTCAGGCAGAAATGAAGGCATTGTGGAAGAAAGATATTCAGGCAGTTTAAATAGTAGTAGGAGCAACGGGTCTTACAAAAAAGAATCTACAATCGTATTTAGACATGTTACCAATCCATGTAACTCCATAGGAATTGCAGGAGGAGTCATTACTGGGCACACTGCGGGTGCTGCAAAGAGCACTTTTAGTTCACATAAAAGATTGAAACAATACTAATTTCGGGAACTTTAATCATACTTTGACTTAGGAATGGGGTCCATTCCAGTCATGGTATTAGAAACCCAGAAGATTTTGAGAAATTAAAAGAGGGAGTCTGCTAGTTCTTTTAGCAGGTCCTTCTGATGTCTGGTGAAGTGACTGAGATAGCTCAGCAATCATAAAGTAAAAGCCACTGATGAGAAGATATGCTTCCCATATCTATCCATAGTTCTGGAATCCTTATTAGGAGGACGGATAGAGGAACTGGTCTCAGAAAGTTCCTTTTTTTGGCAGCCATCATGACCATGGCATCCACTGCTACTCCCTTGGTGAGAAAATCTTAGTCTTTGGGTGCTGTAATGTACTTGTTTGGCCTCCTAGGACTGTGTTTTATGGAATCTGGGGGCTCCCAGCCCTTTCGAGAGATTAACTGAATAAGTTTGTCGGAAGGCGATGTCGCCCAGTAGGTTAAAGGGTGAGATCCGAAGGCCTTCAGGTATACCAACTCCTAGGCCAAAGGGGGCGAGGACTGCCAGTCAACTCCCTGTTTCAATATTTCCAGGATGTTTCCAAAGGAGACATTGTCAGAAGGCAACCGTGGACCCCCTTCTGCTTCATCTAGGTTAGTATAGGAAGTGACTGACTCCTCTAGGGAGTCAAGATGATTCCTCTTGCATGGTCTTTTCCGCAGGACTTCCTCAGTGGGGTACTCTGGAGAAGTTTTGGAAGAGGGAGGAGTCCTCTGGGGAACATCCTGAGGCCTTGGATCCCTGCAGTCATGTGGATGCAGGTGATGAAGTAAGGACACCTGTGCTGTCAAGGGAGGAAGCTCCAAAGAAGGCTGTGCCTGAGACTGAGGAGCAGTCATCACTCTCCTCATAATTTCAAAGGCAGACCAACCCTGCTCTGATGAACTCCCTGAACCCAACAACAGAGACATCGGGGCAGAAAGAGCCCTCAGCACAGGAGACAGAAGCTCTGAAGAAGAGGTAGGAGCCAAACCCATCTGCGCCGAGGCCCCCAGAGACAGTGTCGGATCGAGGCGATCTGAACCAGCTCCAAGGACCTTACCAATGAGTGTCAGCTCCCAGAGGTTTCCTGTTTCAACTGGGCAGAGTTGCTCTAAGCTGACATCAGATCCAAGGAGTTGAGAGGTCATGGACCTGATACAGACACCAGCTGGATGTGAGAGTCTTCCGGCTCTGAAACCAAGGGATGGCTCAGAGGAGGAGTAGGTGCCACAGGGGAAGTATGAGTCTGATCTGACTCCTTTGGGTTTGGATCCAAAAGAATCTTGGCCAAGGCAGGTGTCTTGAGAAGCCTCTACATCACCCTATCCACATCTTCATCTGAGAGGCTCCTAGTAGACCTTGTAGACAATGTTGGGGATCTGGATCTGGCAAGAAAAGGTGATGGACGTAAATGGAGATTGGCTCCGATAGAAGTACTCCATGGGCAATGGGGTCTTTGGTGCAGATTCTGTGGAGGATTTCAGATCTGAAACTTTTGACTGATCTGATGAAGTTCCAGGTTCTGTAGAAGTTGCCTGCTCCATAGGTGCTGTCAGAGCGGACACCTTCAGTTGCTTAGTCCTCAGCTCTGATAAGGTTTTCGGAGCCAGGGAAGATCGTTTCCCTGATCGCTTAGACTTTTCTGATTTAGGAGAAGAAGGATGGGAGGAAATAGCCTCAGAGAAAGGGGTTTTAATTAACCCTTTCAAAATCAATTTGTTTTTGGGTTCCAAAAGCTCCCTTTGATTAAAGGCATGGCATAAAGAACATGATTATTGTAAATGAAGAGGTCCCAAACACAATGTGTGCGGGTCTTTGAGGGGCATCTTCTTGCTGCATTTCTCACATTTTTTTAAATCCCAATGGCTTGCCTTCCTTTTGGGACATATCTGAAAGAAGCCTAGACAGCAACACCAGAAAAGAAACTCCAATCTAGAAAAAACACCACAAATGAGAGTCACAAAGAAAAATAGAACTCTATCTTATTATTATTAATATTACACACACACACACACACATATATATATATATATATATATATATATATATATATATATATATATATATATATATATATATATATATATATATATGTTTATTTCTTATACAACAGAAAAACAAGGAAACAGGAGAAAAAAAGAGAAAAAGTCCTCTAACTTAAATGGAATTTAGTGGTTGAACAGACTTTGGTTAACTGCTCTCTAACTAAAAATGAACAGTAACCAGAAAGGGAAAGAAAGAAATTTAGTCCCAAACAATTTCTAAAACACCTGAAAAAATGGAAAGGAAAGGAAGGAAAGGTGGGCACCCTCTAACTAAAACGGATGTAAGTTAGATGTCCTTAAACTAAAACAGATGCTAATGAAGAGGGGAGCTACTAACTAGGGAACTATCAGGAACAAGTACACAGAGAATAACAGCAGAAAAAGTTAACAAATATAAAGTTACTAATTAACTGGAGGACTAAAGTAAAAAATATACAAAGAACTTAGCCCAAAGCTTGCTTGAAGAACCTTCTCGCAGCGTGGCAAACGAGATCTGGGGAAGTTGGGCAACTGCATTATGGGTAGGGAAGGAGGCCCACAAGCTTTGCTGAAGACCTCAAGCTATTGCAAAGGTTGAGATGGATTTGACACATCAGATCCAACCCATAAGTAAGAATAAAGGCAAGACTGACAACAACACATGTTAAATGATGGTATGGCTTGCATACAGTTTGTGATCCACTACAGGACTCGGATTCTGGGACATAAATTGAAATAGCCAAGACTACAGGAGCTGACCAGGGGAAAATAAAGTAGCTATCTTTGGTTCAGAAAGGCTTTTTCTCTGGAGAGATGTCATGAATACTGAAGTAGTTACTTTACAACATTAAAGAAATAAAAGACTAGGGAAAGAAAGTGTCTCTTTCATTGATCACAACGTCTTCAGTTAAGGAACATCTCACACCAGAAAACATTTAAAGTATTTTACACAGAAACAATAGGATCTCAATGACTGCCAAAGGGCAATTTGACCAAACATTGTAATGTGGTGCCCTTGTGTAAGCAAGAAACCTTTAAGGAAAATATGGCAAAGACAGGTAACAATTAATGGGTTCATGTATCTTACAAAAGGTTTGGATGAAATACCCTGATAGCAGTTTAATAACATTCCAGTAATGGCCTTCATACATATCAAAATAATTCACTTCAGGCATTATTCACTTAAAAAGTCATCTGACTGTGGAATTGGAGTTGACCTTTCTAGACATATAATCAATTTGGAACTGGTTAGTGGCACGTATACTGGGCGTGCTCTACAAATCAAAGTACTTAACTATCTAACTTACTAACTCTTTACTACTGTAATAAGCTTATTTTTCATTTACTTCAGTGTCCCTCTAAAACCTGCATATTTATTGACTCATAAGACATCGTCCCTTCCTTCCACCAAATATACAGCACCACTCCATGTAGCTACAGAGGCCACACTATTAATCCTGCTTTTGTCATACTTCCTCTATCCTTCCTCTCTTCACTTAGCTCTTTTGCCCCAATCTATTTTCTCTCTTCTCTCCCTGTCTAAGGCCTATCTTACCCCAGTACATATACTTGTGAATCTGTCATACTCTACCTCAGGTTGCACATTCTCACTGCAACCAATATGTCATGTATCTATATATAACCAACAGTACTCTACCGTTTAGATCCAAGTTATCTCTCCAGGTTGAATATCTTGTTAAGATGTGCTATTTCACATATATTTTACTCTTAGTAATTTATAGTTTGACTTCTATCACTTTAATTTGCTAGTGTTGATTTAATTCTGTTGTTAGATTATTACTTGTTTGCTACCTTCATTGTACAATGATATCATTTTTTTCTTTGCTAAATTGTCTGGGTCATGCCTAAAAAGGACCTGATGACCACTCATCTGGTTAACAAAAGTGTAAATAAAAAATAAAATAAATCTACATTTAAAGCCATCTTAGCTGGAGCATAGGCATTTGGATATGCAATCACATGGTATTCTGGGCCTTAGGAATATGTGATAGAAAATATAGTCTTTGTAAGGGCAAAATTGACTGGTCAAGATAGATTTCTTTAATGTTTCAGCCGAAAATATAAGATCCTGGAAGGAAATCCCCAAAGATATTACAAGGGACTAAATATCAGTTTGTCACCATATTGAAAGGGATACAGGGGTCCATAATCACGGGATCAAAATAACATGACATTTTTGGTACCTTTGTGTACATTTTGGACAATAATTTTGCTTGATATGCAATACAAAACATATAAAATATAGCTGTTTATATGTCTTCTTAGGTTAAGACTTCTCTGTCACTGTTGTTGATAATATTTTTCTACTTACTGTCCAATAACAAGCCTAAGCACTGGCTTTGTCCCAGTGGAATGGAAAACAGCTACCGTAATTTCTTTGCACAAAGGGGGTGCATCCACAGACCCAGGGAACTATAGACCCATTAGCCTAACCAGCCTTATCTGCAAGGCCATGGAATGAATCATCATAGACCTTACTAACAAAGATATAGGAAATCTCCAAGGACTTGACCCCACCCAGTTTGGCTTTGTCAAGGGGAAATCATACCTGTTAAACTTGGTGGACTTCTTTGAGACAGTCACCAAAGCCCTAGACGAGGACAAATCTGTGCATATGGCCTACCTAGACTTAGCCAAGACCTTTGACACAATCCCCCACTCAGGCATCATTGATAAATTCACCCAGCTGGGTACCAACCCATAAACTGTCACATGAGTTGCAAACTGGCTTACTGATAGAACTCATACAGTCAAAATAGTGGACTCCACCACCTCCAGCAGACCCATAACCAGTGATGTTCCACAGGGATTGTTCTGGGACCCCTACTGTTCTGTATCTACTTCAACAAAGTACAGGCTAAAATTAAAGACCATGGCTGACAAAGTTTGCTGATGACTGCAAGCAGAGATCACTGAAAACCACAAGCAATGTCAACAACCTGCAAGAAGGTCTTACGCAGAATAATGAATGGTGCCAAAGTCATGGTCTTAAACTTAATGGAAAAACATGCATTATCATCCCCTTTGGCAATGGTGATGTTCCTGCAAACTACTACATCAATAGCAATACTCTAAGCACACAGTCAGTGGTGAGAGATCTGGACACACAGGTTGACAGCAACCTTAACTTCGATCACCATGTCTCCACAGTGGTAAGAAGGGCATTCTATATTGCTCATCTCATCAGTAAGGGCATTGCCTCCATAAAAAAAGAGGTTATAATCCCCCTCTACTCTTCTATCATCAGGTCAATAATAGAGTACAATGCTCCCTTTGGTATGTTCCTTTCTAAACACCTGCAGCAATTGGAGAGACCGCAAAGGTTCCTTACAAAGGAAATTCATGGTCTTCACAATTTGTCTTATGCAGACAGACTGAAATCATTGTCACTTTACTCTGTGTCATACAGACTGCTCAGAGGCAACCTGAGCCTTTCATATAGAGCAATCTCTGGTCCAGCTTTAATGGAAATGCTGCACATTTGCAAGTCAAATGGCACATGGGCCGCATGCTTAAATGACCTTAACCTGGTATGTGACATCAACAGAACTTGCTGGAGAGACAGATTTGTCTCACAGAGGTTGCCCCATCTTTGAAACAAACTTCCTATTCATGTTAAACAAAGCTCCTCATTGGCCCTATCTAAGTGCAATTTGGACAATTGGATGGTAATTGGAAATTCATTCTGAGGGATCCACCTGTATCACTCTTGGACAGGGGCAATAGGTGCTGATTTTAGAGTCTGCTTAACCAGACACCCTTGGGAATATGGGTCGAACTTTGGTAGGCTTGTAAGGGCTCTGGGGCCATTAGCCTAGTAACCTGTTATGATTCTATGATAAAGGCTGGAGACTGACACAAGTGTCATCAGTTTACCTGCCTTTTCCTATAAAATCATTGTTACCAGCTGATTAAAAAATATGTTCAGGTAAGGGAGTTCCTACTATTTTTGGTTAGACAACAGTTACCATCCATTTTCAATTTGATACACTTTGTATTAACCACCTAGTTTAATTTCTCACTGCCTAACAGCAACAACACCTAGTGGTTCTGTAGCCTTTTGCATTCCTGAGATTTCCTTCCTTACTCTCTTAGTTGCCCACTAAAACTGTACTATATGCAGTATGTTTTAAACCTGTATGCTTAGTTATTCAATACACTGTAACTTTGACTTCTGTGTGATGGTCGAAAAGGATGCCTTGGTCATGGTTGAAAAAGGTTCCTAATGTTGCCCCCCCACCCCATCCTACAGTTATCAACTAGCTAAATAACTAAAAACAGCAACAACAAAGAAGAAAGGGGGGAAAACGAAATTAGACTGTTATGTACCCACAAGAAGAGCATTCTACATGTCAAATGTTAACTGTAGGTTCACAGGAAATTTTTTAAGCACTAATTTGCTAGCTTGTATGTAAGTGAGAACCCCCAAGTACATTACTTTTGATTTGGTCCCTCCTTAATATGTTCTTGCAGTGAAAAATCAGTACAATTTTATATAAAACAGAGCAAAAGCTTTCATTATGTAAGTCAACAACCACTGTGTTTAATACCTGGCATAAGAAGTACACCTCCAGCATTAAATCAGTGTAAGCAGATGCATTCTTAAGCAAAGAAATGTAATTAGTTATGTTTTTCAAACAGTAGTATATATTTACATCAGGGTAGTAAAGAGGCAAGGGAAATACAGTAAAATTTGATTACTTCAGCTTGTAATGTAATACCAGAGGAAGAAATAATGATGTTGCTTCCAGATGAGGCCAACATGTTATGAAATATAAATACATAATTACATAAACAGCAGCAACAACAATCTATATTTAAAAAAATGAGGTGTGGCTCTCCTTTTGTACAGTATACACACATTGTGTTAAAAAATAGCAGAGCCAATAACTTTTAAATAAAACCTGTCTGTGATTTTTGTGTAACTCCGCCAGGGTCAAAGCTGGAGAAACATATCACTGATGTAGATAAAATGAAGGGAAAACAGGCTTTTCAGCAGCAAACATTTCTGGTAAGATAAAAGCAGCACACATTTGTGTGATAAATGAATCGTGCTGTTATCTTGCGCTCTGTACTATCTTCTATTCTGACTGCTATCCAAAGCCTGATCAGCGTGCTAAAATATAAGGGTAACATTAATATCAAAAAAGGAAAGAAAGGGAGAAGGAAAAGCAGAAAATACAGAATCACGTTATACAGAAGAAAAGACACTACACACTATGATGCCAGAGTTATTTTTCTGTGGCTACTTACTAGTTAAAGGTGCATTTATCCATTAACCAATGTGCTATTCAAATACTCATTAATTTTATGTCTGAATTAATTGATTTGACAGCAAATGTTG